>NC_134484.1:227054083-227346583 GCF_040206685.1 Ascaphus truei
AGACTGACTGACTGGGTAGGTGACTGACTTGACTGACTGACTGGGTAGGTGACTGACTGACTGACTGGGTGGTGACTGACTGACTGGGTAGGTGACTGACTTGACTGACTTACTGGGTAGGTGACTAACTGACTGGGTAGGTGACTGACTGACTGGGTAGGTGACTGACTGACTGGGTAGGTGACTGACTGACTGGGTAGGTGACTGACTGACTGGGTAAGTGACTGACTGACTGACAAACTGGGTAGGTGACTGACTGACTGACTGACAGACTGGGTAGGTGACTGGCTGACTGACTGACAGACTGGGTAGGTGACTGACTGACTGACAGACTGGGTAGGTGACTGACTGACTGACTGACTGACAGACTGGGTAGGTGACTGACTGACTGACAGACTGGGTAGGTGACTGACAGACAGACTGGGTAGGTGACTGACTTGTTGGGGTGGGTAGGTGACTGACTTGTTGGGTGGGTGGGTAGGTGACTGACTTGTTGGGTAGGTGACTGACTGACTATGTGGGTGGTTGGGTAGGTAGGTGACTGGGTGTGTGGTTGGGTAGGTAGGTGACTGACTGGGTGGGGTAGGTAGGTGACTGGGTGGGTGACTGACTACTTGTGGTCTCTCTCTCCCCCCTCCCCCCCCCCCCCCCCCCCCCCCACACACACACTCTCTCTCCCCCTACACACACACACTCTCTCTCCCCCCTACACACACACACACACACACACACACACACACACACACACACACACACACACACACACACACACACACACACACACACACACACACACACACACACACACACACACACACACACACACACACACACACACACACACTCTCTCCCCCCCCCTTACTCACCGTGGATCACTGTGGTCTCCGGTCTCTGTGACAGGCGAGGAACCGGCAGGCCGGGTGTCGCCCTCGATGTGGCCAGGACATGAGGGCAGCGGCAGCCTCAGCTCAGTGGCTGAAGATGGTGAAGGAGGAGACCATCTTCTCACGACGGGCTGAATCCGAGCTGTCACGCGGGGTCACGGAGGCCGGGAGAGATTGGGGTGGGGGGGGGGGGGGCGGATGGCTCGATGGGAGGGGGGGGCACAGATGGCCCGATGGGAGGGAGGAGGGGACAGATGGCCCGATGGAAGTGAGGGGGGGGCAACAGATGGCCCGATGGAAGGGAGGGGGGGGGGGAGCGACAGATGGCCTGATGGAAGGGAGGGGGGGGGGAGCGACAGATGGCCTGATGGAAGGGAGGGGGGGGGAGCGACAGATGGCCTGATGGAAGGGAGGGGGGGGGGCGACAGATGGCCTGCAGTGGCCTGAGGCAGACAGGCGTGGAAGGGGCTGGCTGCCGGAAGGAGGAGGAGTAGAAGCGCTGAGGAGGGAGGCCACTGCTCAGAGAGCCGGAGGCGGGGTAATCTCCCCCAACAACATGAACCCGCCTCCGGCTTTTTTTTTTCTCCAGCGCGAGCGCGGGAAAAGCAGCAGCGCGAGCACGGGATATTTAAAAAACACATGTGTGCTGCTTGGGCCAATATTTACTCGCCCGGGGGTTAAATCCACCCGCCCCGGGCGAGTAAATGTATATAATTGTCGAACACTGTATATACATATATATCCCCATCAACCCTATACCCTCCTAACATACACATACAGTATATGCACAGCAATGATACTATAGGCCGGCGGGAGCCCTCGGGTGTTACTCGCAGGCCTGCAGTACCAATTCTGTGCCCCACCCCCCAATTAATGTCAAAACACATACATACTTATAAATAAATACCCCCCCCCCCAAAACATACAGTATAGTAATGGGCACAATTACTATTATCCACAAATGGATAATAGTGAATGTGCCCATTTTAAAATACATAAAGAACAATCAATACATTAAATACATATTGCACTCACCCATGTCCGGCTGCCATGATGAAGGCCATCCTCATCTTCATCACCATCCATGCCCCCTCCGCTGCTGCAAAACAGACACATGAATGAAAACATCCAATGTAATGTCCCCTAACCCCTTAATCACCATAGCGGTTAATAACCGCTACAGTCATTAAGGGGTTAACCCACCCTCACCCACCACTCGGGAGGCCTACATACCCTCCCACACTAACCCCCCCACCCCGTGAGGCCTAACCACCCTCACACACTACCCACAAGGGAGGCCTAACCACATACCCTTGGGGCCAATACCCCCTCCCGTCACCCCCAGTACCCACAATCAAAACAATGCACAGCCCCACATTAAACATCATTCTATTTATAAAATACATTACCCACCCCCTGTGCCCCCCCCCCATAAATACATAATTTATTCTTTTACATACAGGGTTCATACGCCAGCCCCACGCAAGTCCCCGGCGGGCTGGCGGGTCACCTGACAGACCTACAGGGTACCAGCAACATGTTTCACACAGGTTCTGGAGGCCTGTTGGTGGGTCCCGCCTAGTGCCATGGTCCCCAGGTGGTCTCCTTAGGTCACCGTGGGCCACAATTGGGTCCCCACGGTAGGCCCGCGGATGTCTGTGAGCCCCGAGTCAGACCCACAGGTGTCTGCGGGGCCTCGGGTGGTTCTCACGGGGGTCTGGGGATTCACGAGTGCTCACTACGGGTCCGCAGTGCCCCCACGGATGTGGGACCACTGGTTCTTCCTCACACACTACGGGTCCGCGGTGCCACCACGGATGTGGGACCACCGGTTCTTCCCCGCAGACTACGGGTCCGCGGTGCCCCCACAGATGTGGGACCACCGGTTCATCCCCGCAGGTGTCACCCGTGGAACCACCAGCCTGATACCCATGAGATACCCGAGGATACCGCAGGTGGTCTCCAGAGGTCTCACGCAGAACCAAGGAACAAACCCTGAATGTAAAATAAATAAACCTGGCCTATACATTCAATACATACATCTCCCCCCCCAACACCTACAGTACAATAATGTGCAAAATAACTATTATCCAGATAGGGATTAACTAGCATATTAAAATAAATAAAGTACTACTGACCTCATCAATAAGAAGCCCCCGTCGCCAGCAACATCCTTGTCTTTCGTTGCCCACAAAATACATAGCCAATACATTGCAATTACATTCATATATCAATTAACCCCTTAAACACCTGATCGGATAATAACCGCAAAGGTAATTAAGGGTTTAAGCCACACTGGCCCGATACCCACCCTTCACCCATTCATTTGTACAGTGGCTTCATCATGCAACTATATATATATATATATATACATATATATATACATATACATATACATATACATATACATATACACATATATATATATATATATATATATATATATATATATATATATATATATATATATATATATATATATATGTCGCCACAGCATCACACGCGGAACAAGAGACAGTCCTGTTGGCGAACATTTCTCTGACTCTGGCCATAAGATGAACGATCTGAGGGTTGCCATACTCAAAGGTAATCTTAAAACCCCGAAAGAGAGACGGTTGCATGAATACAAATTTATGCAACTGTTCGGGACACTTAGCAGTGGCCTAAACAGAGATCGAAAATTTATGAGTCATTACTGACACTAGCGAACTCTCTTCCCATGAGCGCTAAAGGCCATGTCTGTACATACTGTGCTATATGTATGCACACACAGCTGTCTCTCACACATACCAATACTCCTTATTTTTCCATCCCTATACACCAATAGGGACCACATAGTATCCACACACACTTTTAGTTGTGCTACAAACTCTCACATTTCCACACCCACCCACACCATTTATATGCCCTCTCACTCCACACACACCTTGTGTAGAGCACTGTTTATACTGTGGGCTCTCCATTCATTCTTATTCACACTGATACACATACACACTCTTTCTTCACTTGCTTTCAGTAACCCTTTGACACCTCTAGCCATAAAACACATCCACATCGGGGGAAGGACCAGCACAGATAACATTCCAAGAGACACTGTCTTTAAGTAATCCTTGCTTCATTCATTGTAACATCGCCGGAAGAAGAGATCAGTGTATCTCGAAAGCTCGCACAAATAAAAGCATTTCGTTAGCCACAGAACGGTATCATCTATTTATTTTTTGATTATTGAAGCTCGGCTAACACGGTACTGATACCTCTACATGTATATATATATATATATATGTATATATATATATATATATGTATATATATATATATATGTATATATATATATATATATATATATATATATATATATATATATATATATATATATATACACACACACACACAGATCTCATACAATCCAGGAGGAGCATATATGGGAAACACAAAGAAAAACAGTGCAAAATATAAGTGTAGATGTATTGACAATTGGGTAACAAATGCGTGGAAATCTTGGCTCTTTAGGTGTGCCTACTCACAAGATGTAAGAGATAAAAAGGCGTTTTGCAGATAGGGCTGCTACCCATAAAGTGCTCGTGGTGTGTGGATCTCTCTCCGGGCTCGTCTCCTCAATGGGATGGTATATATAAGAAAGGGAAAAGCACTACATAGCGCGATCAGGTGTATAACAACTTTATAAAAAACGGATATAAAATGTGCACTTACAATGTGCTAAATAAAATCAAGCATTTCACACAATATATATGTGTAGTGGGTTCGTCGCAGCTCTCACCGCCTTCCTCTGGATATTCCAAGTGTCCTTCGCCTGCAGTTTGAATCGCAGCTTCACTCTCAGCTTTGCGTCCCTGTGTGCATCTGACGTCACGGCTCTAAGGTGCGGCAAAGAACTACGGGTCGCCCACTGGTCCAAGAAGCTCCACTCTACGCGTTTCGCCCAGTACAAAAGTGACTGCTTCCGGCTTCGTCAGGAGTGTGGATACTTGGAACAAAGGGTGCCTATATATACCCTATTTAATCCAATTAGCTAAAAACAATGTCCCTGGCGCTATAGTGCTGTTTAATTAAGCAAGGCTGCTCTAATCAATAATTCAATAATCACAATCTCAAAGATATAACATTTTAACAATATAAAATACATAATTCAAATCATGAACCGTCATCAGTTAGGGATTAAGACTCTGAGTATATTATAATAATAATTTAATTATGAAGGAGGGGGGAGATAAATGTTAACAAAAGGGTATATTATTAGATTGAAACCAGAGTGGTGGATCTTAATAATTAAACTGATTCAGTTAGTATGGAATGCACCCAAATTGTGATCCTATGCAAGGAGCATAAGTATAGACTGATGCATGACAGTAACTTCCTGGATGTTATAATAGTCATATATCCTAACAGTGGACAGGGGGGAGTTAATGGGTATTACACTTTATATATCAATCAATGTAATCCCATCCCATTGAGGAGACGAGCCCGGAGAGAGATCCACACACCACGAGCACTTTATGGGTAGCAGCCCTATCTGCAAAACGCCTTTTTATCTCTTACATCTTGTGAGTAGGCACACCTAAAGAGCCAAGATTTCCACGCATTTGTTACCCAATTGTCAATACATCTACACTTATATTTTGCACTGTTTTTCTTTGTGTTTCCCATATATGCTCCTCCTGGATTGTATGAGATTTATCACACTTCTGGAACCCGTGAAACAGGTCCTACCAGAGGGTTTGAGCAGGGTTATATATTAATGTCATATTAATTTCCACATTTTGGCACATATATTATTTTGCACTTATTGATAGTTGCATTTATTATTGTTCACTTTTTTGAGTTGTTTGCGCCTTGTTTTCACTATCATTCACTATATACACACACACACACACACACACACACACGATGAACCAATATACAAATAAATGAAAGGGTTATCAAAAACATGCTGTACTACAAATACCACTTCTCCATACAGACACACTACAATACTGTAAAATCAATTTCCTTTAATAATCCAATCTGATCTTCCAATCAAAAGCCTCAAATGCCACTCAAAAGCCTCAAATGCCACTCAAAACATTGCATTTACATTGTATACATCATGCTTACAATCTATGCACCATGTACATTCTGCAAATGAATGTTAACAATAACATATTCCAAAGAAAATACCAATACATCCAAACAAGTATACTATTTAAACCAATCCAGTAACCATAAATCAATTAGCATTCATTAATTAAATCCCTAAACAATTTACATTCCATCCATAACAATTAAACAATTAAGTAATTCAATCCTTGAACAGAACAAGTTATCCTCAGAAAAAATATAAGTACCAAAAAGAATACAATATACAAAAGCAAGCCTCACCATGACCTAAAGTACACCATACAATAGCAAAAATTACATCTATCTAATTTTCAAATACATGACACACACATTTATGCATAGCAGCATAGGCAAAATCAATGTAAACACAGCAAAACAAGCTTTTAAAACAACATCATTTCTTACCCTGTATGTATATATCGATCTAGACATACATACATACAGTGGCAAAAAATGATATAGCAAGGGCCACACACACACATACACACAAGAAGAAAAAAAATGGAAGAATTTTTTTAAGAGTTTTTGTGCGAGCAGACCAAACACAGGGACAGTTAATGCAGGAGCAGACCAAACAGCAGGGACTGTTATTGCAGCAGCAGGCCTGGCTGCAAGCAGAGAGAGATGAAAGACTATTGCAGCAGCAAACCCAGCCCATAGCCCAGCAGCAAGCAGCACAGGAGGAGCAAATGGCCAAGCTGCTGACCCAATTCCAGGAGTCTGCCAGTCCAGAACTTGCAAACAGACCCCCGATACTCCTGAGGAAAATGGCGCCGAACGAGGATCCAGAGGCTTTTTTACTGACAGAGTTGCCGAAGCTCAGGGCTGGGCTACAGATCGCTGGGCAACTGCTTTGGCCCCACTCCTCATAGGAGAAGCCCAGGCCTCATATCAGGGTCTCCCAGCAGATCAGGCAATGGACTACCGCCAAGTAAAAGCCGCCATACTGGATCGCTTAGGTCTGACCCCAGAGACCTACCGGCAGCAGTTCCGGAACATGAAGTACACCGCTAAGATGAGACCCCGGGTCCTCGCTCAGCAATTATTGGACTTGTGTACACGCTGGATACAACCCGAGGAGTGCACTAAGGAGGCAATTCTGGAGCAGGTGGTTTTGGAACAATTTCTATAAATAATACCCCCTTCCGCACGCTCATAGGTAAAACGCCACGCTGCTGAAACCCTAGCTTTGGCGGTCCGACTCATGGAGAACTGAGAGCTGAGCAGCAGGCGAGTGTCCTCCGGCACTTGCGGATGCCCAAAGAGGGAGGTCGGATCAATGGGGAACATACGGCCCCTCCATACGCAACCGCCAAGTAAAACGGAAGGAGCAGTCGTTCCAGCAAGGATGGAGTCCAAATGCTGGTCCCCACCGAGACCCTCATCCCCTTCCGGATGTCGGCTCGTCGCAAAATGAGAGGAACTTCCAAGGACGTCGCCCACAGGACCCACCAGATGCCTGGTCTCCAGTAACCGGTCCAGCGGAGCGCTATCCACAGCCCCCTCCTGCAAGTGAACCCTCTCCATGTTCCCGCCTGTGGAGAACAAGGCCACCGGTTTGTGGACTGTCCACAGATGGATTGTTCATTCAGCAGAACCGTCGCCTCGGGTTTTACTGGGGAAAATTACAAGCCCTGGCTACTTCCAGCCCTGATTGGGGGAAAAAACGTCCAGGCCTTTGTAGATTTGGGCTCTGGGAAAACTCTGGTCCTCCAGGAACTGTTACCGCCTAACGTGTGTTCTTTTGACTCCCCATGGAGCATAGAATGTATACACGGCGATGTAAAACGCTATCCGACTGCCAAAATCCGGCTACAGGTAAAAGGTCAGGAGGCTTACCTCGAAGTAGGAGTCGCTCCTTGGCTCCCTGCCCCCGTTGTGCTCGGTCGGGACTTGCCTTTCTTTTTGGACCTAATGGTCCCAGTCTTTCACGAGGAGCCTCCTTCTAGGGCTCAGGAGAACCCTGGCAAACTGTTCCCCTTCTCGGCAGACCTTTTTCCCAGTAGACACCGGGTTCAAAAGACTCGGAAGCAAAGACGCTCAGACAAACAGTTGTGGTTGCAGAAATCTGGGTCTCAAGGTGACCATTCTAGTAGTCAGAGGTCACAAGTGATGGCTGGGGATGGCCAAAGGGAGGGGGATATGGGCCCTGGAGATTTACCAGACCTGTACCTCCCTGACTTTCGCCAGAAGCAAAGGGAAGACCCAGCCCTTGCTAGACAGTATGACAAGGTAGTGAAAATTGATGAACAGATTTTAGATGCACAGGGGGTGATAGTATTCCCCCATTTTGAGCTATCAAAGGATATCCTATATAGGGTGAATAGGCAGACACAAACAGGGGAGGTCACCAGACAGATATTGGTTCTCAAGGCGTTTGTTAAATCTGTGTTCACTCTAGCCCATACTGTCCCTTGGGGTGGTCACCTGGGCAGGGATAAAACATTGGACCGTATTTCATCCCGATTCTATTGGCCAGGGATGCATAGTGATATTGCTAAGTTATGTGCGGCATGTCCGGAGGGCCAGCTAACTAGTCCAAAAGGACAAAAAACAACCCCTTTGGTTCCTCTACCCTTGGTGTCAGTTCCATTTGAGAGGATTGGGGTACACTTGATAGGACCTCTAGAACCTTCTGCGAAAGGATACAGTTTTATCCTTGTAATAGATGATTATGCGACAAGATATCCTGAGTCGTTCCCCCTGAGAACAGCAACGGCGAAGCAAGTAGCCAACAAGTTGTTGGAACTGTTCTCACGGGTTGGACTTCCAAAGGTTATGTTGACAGACCAAGGTACAAATTTCATGGCTAAACTGATGCAGGATGTCTTAAAGTTACTAGAGGTCAAGTCTGTTCGGACATCGGTCTACCATCCACAGACTGACGGATTGGTGGAAAGATTTAACCGAACTCTAAAAGGGATGCTGAGGAAATTTGTAGATTCAGAGAAGAGAGCCTGGGATGAACTTCTCCCTTTTCTGCTGTTTGTGCGGGAAGTTCCCCAGGCCTCCAAGGGATTCAAACTGAATGGGACTGCCAGGTTCCCCTGCTGTGTTAATCCGATGGGCCATTAGTCTCTGCAGAAATGTCACTGAAATGTTGTAGCATGTACCCAGCATGTACCTGGGTCTTGTTGGTGATAGCCCCAGATTTTCCAAGGCACGTTTAAGGCAAGTTTTAGAATACTCGTCAGCGCACCTGTACACAATGTTTACAATGGGTGCATGTGCGGTGGCTGTGGGAATGGCAGCCTACCTTACAAGCTCCGATCTGACCTGGCATAATAAAGAATAAAGCATAAAACAGCCGACATTCAACCACGAAGTGAAAATTAAAATAAACAGCCCTGAAACACCGTTTTTTCAAGGATGACCACAAGGTCTCAGAACAGGAAAACTACATTAAATTAAAAAGAAAAAACTACTTTCAAAACTCGAACATGGTGTGTGCAGGGAAAACTAAAGCCTCAGCATCCATCTATGACTCTGACAATCAGAGAGAGAAAGACGCGCTAGCCCGGACAGGGAATTGATCACAAAAAGTGACCTGACAAATGACATCAATAAACTGTTTAACGATCTGAAGTCCCTATTCCAGGAAGAATTGAAAGAGTTGAGAAGGGATATTACCCTCATCGGAGACCGCACATATGAGTTGGAAAAAAATGGAAGAAAGTCACATATGTTACAAGGCCTGGGAATAGATGCCAACAAGAGAGGAGAGTAGGTTATCTCCTCACAAACCACTAAGGATACATCGGGACCAATAATGAGTATTCTATTCTATATGCTAGACATTAGCGTACTTGGGGTTTGGATTCAAAGTTGAAAGTTGAATGTTAAGGACAATTTGAGACAGAAGTATATGCTGTTTTATTAATGCAAGTTTTGAAATTGTTGTGACGGGGTCGGAGGAGGAGAGGGACAGCCCTAGTCGTTCACATGTTCATGTGTAAGGGTGGCGTGGGTCTCACCCACGTTACCAAGCAAGACCCTTAGGAACTTGCATGCTTTTTTGCGCAGGTCACTGTTTCCTATCATCTGTAGGACCAGAAGATTATCCCTACCCAAGGGCAGATGAGTCAGGGTTGTACTCGACCATGTATGGCTCGATCCAGATTTTCTTTTCACCCTTCCTTAGCTGTAAGTTACCTCTTCCCACTCCCCCCCTCCCCCAGTCCAACTAGAAGGTCAAAGATCTCAGAAGGTGGTTTTTGCAGCCTCGCCATCGGCTCGGGACTCTCTTGTGCGGTCCACACCAGGTCGCAGAGTTGGTGAGCCAATGATACTGTGTGTTTAGATGTCTGTAAACATTATCTCGCATAATGTGAAGGGACTTAATAGCCCAAGCAAAAGACGGTTAGCGTTTAGCAGATTTCAAACGGAAGAAGGCTGACATTATATTACTACAGGGAACACATTTTAGCAACAACAGGTTTCTTATATTTTTTGACAAACAATTTCGACAATGTTTCCTTTCCTCGGCCACCGTAAAAAAAAAGAGATGTAGTGATTTTATTCACAATAGGTTCCCATTCATAGTGGAACAGACCAAAAAGACAAGGAAGGTAGATTCTTGATCCTAATCGGCACTATACATGGTCAAGACTTAACATGGGTAATATATACGCACCATGTGAGTATGACCCGTTATTCTTTGCATCATTTTTCAATACATTAAACAAGGTAGCCAAAGCCTATACAATCCTGGAAGTTGATTTCAACAAAGCCATAGACTCTGATCTAGATAATTCTAAGACAGTTAGGAGCAACAGAAAAACTGACATGGATACACTCATTAAAGGGTTGCGGGATAATCAACTGACTGACATCTGGAGGGAATTACATCCTACAGAAAAAGGTTATATATTTTACTCACATCCGCACGCCGGTTACAGCAGAATAGATTACTTCTTTGTATCACACTGACTGGTCCCAAAGATCTCCTCTACGAGGATCCATGATATTTCGTGGTCAGATAATGCACCAATAGAATTACGGTGCGCCTAAATTAATCTAGACAGACCGGGAGCAAACTGGAAACTAAATGAATCAATTATAAAAATCCCTGAGGTGTTTCAGAAGGCTAATACAGAGATCGACCACTTTTTCAGAACAAATCTACTGTAGGTAGTGCGGAATCCCACATCACCCTGAGAGGCACCCTTATCAGCATTGCTATAGGGCAGAAAAGAGAAAAGAGGCGAAATTACTGAAACTCCAAGCAAAATTAAAAGAGCTCTCTGCCTTACAATACATAAAGAAAAAGGTAGGCCTGACACCTTAAAATAGCTGAAAGATATCAGAATAGAGATAAATATGCTATTGACCTCCCAGGCTGAGAATTCCATGAGCTGGTCTAAGAGGAAGTTTTTTGAAAAAGCGAAAAAGCCAGATACCTTATTAGCTAATAGAATTAAAAACAAACAGGCAAATTATAATATACAGGCAATTCGGTTAAAATCAGGTAACATCCAAACCAGACCAAGAAAACCGTCTGACGACTCCAGGATAACACCTTATGGCAATAAGCCTGTATATAGGTAGTGAGTGGAGCGATGAAAAAGCCTAATGGAGATATGGGGTTAAGGCTGTGTGCAGTCCCGATCCCAATGTGTGGCGAGCGGCTGCAGTGCGACAGCTAACGGATGGAGTGGATACTCACAATGATCCGTCCCCTCTGCTCCCGGCTGAACGTTCCCCTCCAGGGGTGATGACGTACTTCCGTTGCGCGGCCACGATCAGGATGTAGACAAGAAGGTAGAAGATCGATGCCAGCGCGGCTCCTGTAGATATCAGACTCACCAGGTACCTCTAGAGGAGCCGCTTTCGCATCGATCTTCTACCTTCTTGTCTAATATGACATCCAACCCTAAATTGATAGTAGAGGAGTTTAAGAAGTACTATGAAAATCTATATAATGGAGTGAAGGCTATACATAATGTAAATGGGAGTCAGGCTCTGAGAGACTTTTTGTCGGACTTGGATCTTCCCAGGTTGAGCAGAGAGGAGAGAGAAGGGCATCAACAAGATTTCACTTTAGAACAGTGAATCTCAACCAGGGTCCGTGGAGCAGTCCTGCAGCAGCTTTCCTGGCTCTCCACCTCCCCCCAGCTCTTCCCCTGCTCTACCCGGCTCTCCCTCCCTCCGGCTCTCCCCCTCCCTCTGTCTCCCCTGCTCTCCACCTCTTCCCGGTTCCCTTCGGCTCCCCCCTCCCAAGAGCCCGCTCACAGCCGCACTCTATCAGTGTGGCACTTCCGTGCCTGCTGCTAGTGAGCGCATGCGTGTGTGCAGTCCTTGCCGCCTCCTGCCCGCAGCCGCATCCTGCACGCCTCCGCTGCCGCCTGAGGTATGGGGGGAGAGAGGGAGATGCAGGGGGGATATGGGAGATGCAGGGGGGGGTGATATGAGGGGGATGCAGGGGGAGTGATATGAGAGGGATGCAGGGGGGGTGATATGAGGTAGATGGGAGATGCAGGGGGGGTGATATGAGGGAGACGGGAGATGGAGGGAGGGGGGATATGAGGGAGATAAGAGATGCAGGGGGAGTGATATGAGGGTGATGGGAGATGCAGGGGGTGATGTGAGATGCAGGGGGGTGGGTATATGAGGATGATGTGAGATGCAAGGGGGTGGGTATATGAGGATGATGATGAAGGGTGCTGGGGGAGATATGATGCTGATGAAGGATGCTGGGGAAGATATGAGGATGATGAAGGGTGCTGGGTGGAGATATGAGGATGATGATGATGATGATGAAGGGTGCTGGGGGGAGATATGAGGATGATGATGATGAAGGGTGCTGGGGGAGATATGAGGATGATGATGATGAAGGGTGCTGGGGGAGATATGAGGATGACGATGGGTGCTGGGGGAGATATGAGGATGATGATGGGTGCTGGGTGAGATATATGAGGATGATGAAGGGTGCTGGGGGAGATATGAGGATGATGATATGGGGTGCTGGGGGAGATATATGAGAATGATGATGAAAGGTGCTAGGGGAGATATGATGATGATTTTACCCGTGCAGCCCACATTTTTTAAAATACGTATTGGGGGTAGGGGGGATCTTTTAATAATGTATTGAGATGGTGGGGGTCTTTTTAAAATGTATTGGGGTTGCGGGGGGTCTTTTTAATATGTATTGACGAGCAGTATTTTTATTATGTATTGCGGGGTGGTTTTTTTTGGTATGTATTTTGTAGGGGGGATTGAGTGAGTGGGGAAATTGACGGAAGGTAGGGGCGAGTGAGAGGAGAGAGGGGGGGAGTGAGGAAAAGTGAGACGTAGGGGAGATAAATACATGCGAGGTGGGAGGGGGGGGGAGAGTGAGTGAGACGGAGGGGAGAGAGAAATACATGGGTAGGGGGTGGGAAATAGAGGGGGCTTGTGAGGTGTGCAATTAACCTAAAGCCGCTCTTAAAGTGCCGGCGACGCTGACGTCATGCTGCGGTTGCTGGAAACATCAAATTGAAGTGACTTCCAGCGATCGCGACCAAGTCGTCGCGCCGTCCTTTCGCTCCTACTATAAGCGCACGCGACGGTGTCAATATATTTGTTTTGACGCAATGTCGCCACGACTATTAGCGCGGCCTAATATGTGTCAGCCATATAGGGGTTCCCCGAGATTTTTTAAAATACTTCTAGGGTTCCTCCAAACAGAAAAGGTTGGGAATCACTGCTTTAGAAGAATTAACACAAGTAATTAAGGAACTGAAACCATCCAAAGCACCAGGCCCTGATGGATTTTCTAATTTATACTATAAAAAATGTATAGACTTGCAAGCCCTTCACCTTCTACGCATATTCAATGCAGTGCTGGCGGGTGCTTCATTCCCGGAGCAGATGCTTCTAGCATCTATTTCATTAATTTACAAACAAGATAGGGATCCAACCGATTGCAAAAGCTATAGACTAGTGTGTCACGGTGGACCAGTACTTATTAACACTTTTATATTTTTGGGATTCTCGATTGAACACAAGGAGGGCAAAATAAATTGTCATTTATTTCCTTAATAGACAACACACGACAACCTCAGAATACACTTAATACAACATTTACTGGGATGGGGAAACAAAATAAATTGTCCTTTGAACGAAAGCGGAAGAAATAAAGTCCCTGGTTTAAAGTCCTTCTGGCTAGGTCTCAAATTACCGACCTAATATCTCCGACAAATTAAAGAATTTTGTGTTAGTTCGTTAGAATTCGTTCGGGAGTCTCCAGGGCTAACGAATTCCTGAAGTAGGGGTAGATCCTTAGTTACAATGTTATTAACTCCTTGCGTCCTGGAACCGCTGCCGCTGTACTTGAATGGAATCTTGAGCAGAGCTTGGATAAGTCATGAATCACACAGAGGATAGCCCGGCAGGCAGATTTATAGGGTTCACAGACCTATCTCTAACATGCACGCCCAATCCCTTCCGAGAGAACATTTAACCCACCAATCCCCGATTTGCCCGGACTTTGAATAACGGGCAAAAAGAGCTTTCCGGTTTGCAAAGCGCATGTGTCAGCCTGACACCTATGTGGTTTACCATACCGGGGGTCCACCCTTAACTAAGCCCCTCAGTCTAGGGTTTGGTCCCAAGGTGTCAATGGCTCATGCTGAGTGCCGGGATCTGGAATCTCTGAGGCTTTTCAAACCTGTACTTCACTAGACTCAGAGTCTCCCACTTAGCAGGGGCTCTTTGAAGTGCAGGGAAGAAAATACCCTCAGCTCATTCACCCTTAGCATATTTGCATACTAAAGGATTTTTCCCGGGATTACAGAAAAAGTTTTTCACCGACCGTACATTTAAAACTAACAGTATATGACAGTTTATTAAAACAATGTGTTCTGCTTATGCCACGGGAATAAACTATATGTGGGTGCATGTTTTCTTTATTCTGGGCTGCACTCCAAAAATCAGAGTGCTAGCCCACTTGGTTCTCAATTTAGCATACTTAATTGAAAGGTGTCTATTGTGGTTTTCGTGGTTAACCTAGTTCCCACGTCAATAGACTTTTTTCCTTTCAACTCAGGACGCTAACAAGATGAGAGATACATTTTGACAGTATCCACTTCAGTTTAACCGCAAAACACTTATTCAATTGACCTTGCGGTTGCGAGGTCTATTGCTAGGAAATGGATATCTATACTTCAAAGCGGCTCTCCCATACACAGCCACGCGTCTTCAATCAGCGCTTTGTTCGGTGCTCACAACGCCATCTTGTGTCTGAAAACCAATACTACTGTTTGTATATATTCTTATTACCATAGGCAGGAAATAGTCTGCAAAATGGGGACAACAAAGGTGGTGCAGGGGAAAACACATCAGGGTAATGCACAGATAATTAACCCCTTCACTCCCAATGCGATTTAGGGTTAATCAGCCAGTATAATGCCTTTATTAATGGCCTGATTAACCCTCTCATCGCCACATAGTGATGTACCGAGTACCTGGAATTACCCGGTACCCGGAGTTACCCGGCACATTTTCAACTACCCGGACCCGGCAACTGAGAAGTGGGATCGGTGCCGGGTCATACCCGGTGCCGGGTAATGTCAGGATAGCTGAAAATAATCCCATCACTTACCTGTGGTAGCATCAGAAGTGTCTTCAGCCGGCATGGGAGTTGCAGGAATGCATTAGGACTGCGGACAACATTTTTTACTTCAATGCGCACGGGAAGTACCTATATGATTGAACACCTCATCAGTTGCGATGCCATGAATATTGTCTATTTAATTCAATGCCCGTGCAAAAACAGTATGTGGGACGAACCACAAGAAAATTAAAATTACATTTTGCCGAGCATATTACAAACATTCAAAAAGGTTTTCTGCAACACAATTTGTCCAAACATTTTGCTGAACATCATGAACATCATGATAAAAATCCTGCTGGTATAATATGTATTGGAATAGACAAGTTGTTATATAACTGGAGAGGAGGGGACACCGTCAATAGCATTTCAAAACTTGAGACCAGATGGATACATACATTAAAAACATTGATATCTCTGGATGTAAATGTAGATGTTGACTTGGGTGCCTTCCTAATCTAAAAACCAGTTTAATTCTCTCTTTTTTACTGTTCCAAGAGGTTTTGAGTTATAATATAGAAATACAAAAGTTTAGTACACCTGCAGCAATATTGACATAACTCCATGTTTTCAACTGTGCAATTGACATGTCTTATAAGATTTGTATTATATTATATAATTGGAATCTATTGCATTTTCCTATTAATTATATGTATCTTCATATTTTTACATGTTATATCAGGTTCTTATTAAATGTAAAGTTTTAATTAAAATTTCTGTCAAATCCTGGAACACCTGAGTAATGGCATGAATAAAATTTGCATAGCCAATCATGGCTTAGCATTGCCTACTTCCAGATAGATCACATGACATGCCCCAGACGAAGTCTTTCACTGACGAAACCGGTAGGGTGAGGGTCTCTGAATAGATCTCCCTGTCTATCTGAAGTAAGGACATTTTATTATCTTGCCTGTGCTGCAAAGCCTTATTCAAGGCTATTGGGACTGTGTAGTTTACTTTCAACCAAGGGAACTTCAGTCCTTGTGGACACAGTATGTAACCTGAGAGGAGTTCCTGACACCACAAGCCCTTCTGCTGCAGTTACAGAAAAGATTTTATCCTTACATGCCTGTTTATTTCAGCTACATTGTAAGTAGCCATTTTTCTTGTGCTTTATTTATATGATAAAACGTACTTCACCATATTGGCATTTTTCTCTTTTATAGATCATATCTCATCCTGGATTCTTATAAGGATATTCTACATATTTATCCCACCTGTTGTCTCTGATCTGCGCCTTTTCTATTTTGTCTTTTTGTATATTATTGGTGTTGTGTATATCCATTACATTACGACAGCACTCATTTGACATCATTTAACTATTGTTGATAATTAGTTTTGCGCACCTTATTTTGCCTTTTTTCAATATATATATATATATATATATATATATATATATATATGAACAAAAAACAAACAAAAGCGCAAGCTCTATAGCACGTAACTGAGTAAAAAATAAGGTACATTTATTTAAAAAATCAGCAACCCATAAGAATGTGCACTTACAGGATTTTAAACAGAACCATTTGTGGGAGAGAAATCTCTATTGTGGTCATCTGCGGTGGTAGGGTGAGTCCCAGGTTTGCAGAGTGGATGTAAACAGCCCAAGTTCACCATGAACTCCTATCCCGAATTGGCAGCAAGATATAAAGGCATCCAATGCCTGCACGTCCTTTGCTCCCTCATACAATGGTTTCTAACACTTGAAATTACCACCAGCCGGAGCGCAGGGAAGCCAGGGACTCCAAATAAACCAACACAAACGCGATGACATCACAGCTCTACGCGTTCCGTCACACTGCGGCGACTTATTAGGTTAAATTGTGGTAATTTTAATTTATTTTAATATTTTAAATATGTTATTATAATTTATCATTTATTAGGGTTATTTCACATCCTCTTTAGCGCTACTTAATTTTTGTGTTGTCTTTGTTATATATATATATATATATATATATATATATATATATATATATATATATATGAGAGAGAGAGATAAAGAAATAAAGATAAAGCAGTCAGACCAAGGACAGCACTCAAGGATAAATGGCAACAAAAAAAACCTGTATTCAGATGGTACAGCACAAACAAGACCAATGTTTCGGTCCTTGTAGGACCTTCCTCAGGGTAGTGCTAGAGAACACTGGTCAGTGGATACCTTATATACCTAAACCCACACCAAGTGAGAGCAATCTGGATAGCTAATTAATCCCATGATCAATCCCATAGTGTCAGGAGTCGCATTACAGCCATCATAAGATCAGCTGTGTGGAAGGAAGCATCAAACAGTGTACATGCTTTTGCTGCTGGTGGCCACCTTGAGTGCCATTGGGTCACGTCCTGTGTTGCCTTGGCAACGCGCTGCGTCATATATATATATATATATATATCATACAGAACCCCAATAAGCTCATATTGAACCCCCAAAATAACCACAATATATATATGCGTATAGGTGTCAAAGAGGAGTGCTACTGAGCATGGCAATATATATTTAAAACCAGAGACAGAACATGAAACACAGACAGAGCTCAGTGCTACATCCATTAACACAGATACACGGTACAGTGCCTATATATATATATATATAAAGATATATTTTGAATAAAATGGTCTTTTAGTTTAACCCTTTGGCCAAAGTGTTGTAAGCCCTTGAGCCCCTCCAAGGCAGACCACATCTCAAGGGTCCTAACACTAAGATAAATTCTTAATAACCTATACATTACCAGGAAGAAGGATTTATAATAAATCTGTCAAAATTAATTGCATAGTTCTAAGTCTGATTGAAGCTCTTATTAACCTGTACATTACCATGAAAAGCACTCTGTATTAGATTTGTCGCAATTAAACTGTATGCAGGTTCCCATGAGTGTAGAGGTGAAATGGAGTGAGCTTTTAACCATTTAAAAGTGGGAGGGAGTGAGCTTCAAAACTGGGAAGGAGGAGCCACCCTCCAAATCAGCCAGGACCAGCTGAACAGAATTGCAAAACATACAGAACCCCAATAAGCTCATATTTAACCCCCAAAATAACCACAATATATATATATATATATATATATATATATATATATATATATATGCGTATAGGTGTCAAAGAGGAGTGCTACTGAGCATGGCAATATATATTTAAAACCAGAGACAGAACATGAAACACAGACAGAGCTCAGTGCTACATCCATTAACACATATATATATGCAAATACAACTGTATGCTCATCTGCAGATGAGCATACAGTTGTATTTGCATATTTGTTTTCCTGTGGAGGGTTTTTGTCACTTTTCTTACTCACCATAACTTAACTCAGTATATATATATATATATATATATATATATGAAAGAAAAAGAGAAAAAAAAACAGGCGCACACCTAGTGCATTAAAGTAAAACAAACAATTTATGGAACATTAAAAAAGACAAATGCCCACTCACAAGTCAAACGGTAAAATAAAGCAGTTATGAGATTGGCTCTCATATGCCAGCAGTAGCGTCCGGATCAGCAATGGAGACCTGTCCTACACGTGTGGCTCAGTCTCCTTCACCGGAAGTGACGTCCTCCCGGTCGTGTGCCCCGCAATAGGAAATCCCTCCGGGAACCACAGGAACCACAGCCTGTGCCCTAGCTTGCTTGCGTCTGGCTGCTGCACTACCAGGGGTGGTAAGGATGTGTCCGCTTTTCTTGTCTGGCTCGCCGCTCTCACACTGCAATCCAAGTAGTCCGCGATAGCTGCATTCAGTGGGAAAGTGCCTCCTCCGTCTTAGCCACGCCCAACGCGTTTCGTCATCAAAGATGACTTCAGGATCCCCTGAAGAAGTCATCTTTGATGACGAAACGCGTTGGGCGTGGCTAAGACAGAGGAGGCACTTTCCCACTGAATGCAGCTATCGCGGACTACTTGGATTGCAGTGTGAGAGCGGCGAGCCAGACAAGAAAAGCGGACACATCCTTACCACCCCTGGTAGTGCAGCAGCCAGACGCAAGCAAGCTAGGGCACAGGCTGTGGTTCCTGTGGTTCCCGGAGGGATTTCCTATTGCGGGGCACACGACCGGGAGGACGTCACTTCCGGTGAAGGAGACTGAGCCACACGTGTAGGACAGGTCTCCATTGCTGATCCGGACGCTACTGCTGGCATATGAGAGCCAATCTCATAACTGCTTTATTTTACCGTTTGACTTGTGAGTGGGCATTTGTCTTTTTTAATGTTCCATAAATTGTTTGTTTTACTTTAATGCACTAGGTGTGCGCCTGTTTTTTTTTCTCTTTTTCTTTCATAGGTATCTACAAGGGAGTTGTGATCCCTTTTAAACGGGCTGCCATTACCTGGATGCACTTTATTGGAACTGGACTCTATGTTTTTTAAGGTTTTGGTGTTTTTTCAATAATTTTTATGTATTTTTTAATATATATTTTTATAAATTTTTTTTTTTTAGTAGTTTTTATTAAAGTTAATTTTACTTAACATGTGTTACCCCTATAACATAGGATCCATTTTATAATTAATACCCCCTCTGGCCACCCCATAGGTTGTCTCAACACAGTAGCTAACTTGCTCACAGTTAGGCAGGTTGTAATAATAGGCGCTCCTTAATTTTTGTTTTGTTGTGATAGATATATATATATATATATATATATATATATATATATATATATATATATATATATATATATATATACATAATATATATATATATATATATATATATATATATATATATATATATATATATATATATATATATAAAACGGGTTTCCCCCCCCCACAATCGCAGATTATACTGTGGGGGTGCAGGAACATACAATGTTACTCGGGTGTGGTGCGTTACCTGTTGGCTCACAGGAGGGCTGAGCTTCCGCCACGGGGAAACCTGGGGCACAATATTAGCATATACCATACAATGATGCAGCGCCTCCACCTGCGATGGCTCCCGCCAGAGGGTGTGTGGTTCCTCGCAGGACAAAACCCAATAACCACATACAACTGATTGTATAAGAACGAATACCTTTTTACTGATGACTAGAACATGTAAGATCAAACAAGTAGTAACAGGTGTCCCTCTCTAAAGGTAACCCGACTCAACGTTTCCTCAAGGTTAACTATAACGGACACCACGATGGGTGTCCACACTTTATGCGTCACGGCGGACGCTACTGTCCCAACGCAATAATCCCACCCTCAAGTCCACTGAGTCCCACCCAATGTCTTGCACTCCCAATACGTAGACCAGCGTGTATGTATTTGTGTGTGACTGCGCAGCCACTATGTCAAATGATAGGCCTTGTTGGTGCACGTGAGTTGTGGCGTTACCTGCCCGGGCTTCAGCCGCGGGTGCTGCTATACCGCAAGGGGATCGCTGGATGTCCTCCAAAGGTGGGGTGAATTCCGGCGTGGATAATATCACCGCTTCTTCCACCGTCTGTACTTTGATGATAACCCGATTGATGTCCACAGGCTGCAGTCACTCTGTACTGAGCCTCCGCTCTTATAGTCTAGAGATCCCTTAGAGACCAAGCGTAGGCCCAAGCCTCTCGGCGGAAAGCGCAGCGTCCGCTGGATTCCTCACTAGCTTATAGATAAAGGGGCAGGGTCCCTAACCTAGGGCCGGTCCTTATCACACTCTGCTAGGGTGGCTCAGGGCTGTCTGGGGACTAGGGGAGTACTGACCTAGTGCCAGGAGTCATGGACTCCAGCACCCTACCTCTTACCCCTAGCGGCTCCAGTCGCCGACTGACGTCGTAGTCCCTGCGCGCGAAATACATCTCTATGTTGCCAACAGAGATCCTCCATCCCTATTGGCTAGTCCTTTGCGGGCTTACTGGACCTTTACTGCGCAGGCGCGAGCTCCTTGTAGTCCTGGAGTGCTCCTGTTCCTCGCGCATGCGCAACGCCCCTAACAATGGCAGCACCCTTCTCCGCGAACCGGCGGAACCACCACAACGCGATACCGGCCACAACCCTTAGTGCTACTCGGCTCGTATACTAACAGGGGAGAAAGTAATACCTCAAGGGGACATGGCTACATCCTCCCCCCGGTAAAATCCCCAACGTCCTCGCTTGGGACACAACTAACATAACTATATACATCAGTTATATAATGAAAAATGCATTGGAGACATAACTTAGCACATGCATGACTCTACAATGTTACACAACTCCGTGAGCATCACAATCACAGATTGGATCTTGCTCCGAGAACACTGCTGAGTCTCATAATGGGGTGCCCCCATCTGATCATAGGCTACCCGAGTTGGAGGGTACCTGTTTCTTTGGCTCCGGCGGAGCTGTTCTTCGGCAACTCCCTCGGGGGAGTAATAAGTACAGTCCTGAGGCTCAGCCTCTTCCCTTGAGGGGAGAAATGTCTCTGAACAGTCTCTGTTAGGCACAAAGCTCGGGCTCTGTGGATCCAAAGGCTGGCCTGTTGGTGCCACCTGAGTAGGCTTTGGCCTACAGGGGCCTTTACCCGTAGCTCCTCCGGGAGATGCCCCTTCTGTGGAGTAGTCCCTTTGAGAGGGTCCCTCCAAGGGATCTTCAGTAGTGTCAGAGGGTGTCTCATTATGGACAGTCTCTTGACCCTGCTCTGATAAATCGGGCTCACCGTTGAGCGGTGTGGCCATTATCTCAGTCTCTTCATCTTCACTTGAGGAATGGGAAGAAGATGATTGCGGTGCCATACCTTTACCCGGCCGTCAGTGTCTTTGATACGATAGACCGGGAGGCCAGGCATTTGGGATTCTATCTCATACACTCCATCTCTCCAACGGTCGACCAGTTTATGTTTTCCTGGGATGCCTAAGTTCCGAAGCAACAAAGCATCTCCTGGCCGAAGTTCCCGATATCTGACTTTATGGTCGTATCGCCTCTTATTATCAGCATTTAGCTTAGCGGTGGATTTCTCTGCCTGCTGATATGCCTGTTGCAAGCTGTCTTTGAGTCGTTGCACATATTTAAAATGGGTAGCATTATGTATCCCATCCGTGGAGATTCTAAGATGCACATCCACTGGTAATCGGGCTTCCCTCCCAAACATCAGGAAGTACGGGGAGAACCCTGTTGACTCGTGTCGGGTGCAATTATACGCATGCACCAAGGTTTCTACATGTGACTCCACTCCAATTTCTGGGCACTCTGTAGTGTTCCGAGCATGTCTAGCAATGTCCGATTAAACCGCTCGGGTAGGGCATCTCCTTCGGGGTGATATGGGGTCGTTCGGGATTTGGCAATGTTCAGCATTCGTAGCAGTTCCCTGATCAAGGTACTCTCGAAATCCCGCCCTTGGTCAGAGTGGAGGCGGTTGGGAAGGCCGTAATGTACAAAGTATTTTTCCCATAATATCTTCGCCACGGTGATGGCTTTCTGGTCTTTAGTAGGGAAAGCTTGAGCATAACGCGTGTAGTGGTCTGTGATAACCAGCACGTTGCATATTCCCCGGCTATCCGGTTCAATACACACAAAGTCCATACACACAAGGTCCATGGGGCCCGAACTCTGCAGATGACCCATGGGGGCCGCTCGGGTAGGCAGGGTTTTTTGCTGTATACACCGGGTACATCGGCGACAATGACGCTCAACGGCCTCTCGCATCTTAGGCCAAAAAAAACGATCTCGGACCAGCCCAAAGGTTTTATCGGTACCAAGGTGTCCATGATCATCATGTAGAGCCTTCAGCACCAGAAATTGTAGGTTCTTAGGGAGGACTAGTTGTCTCCTATCCGGGTGGTTGTGATACTGTACCACCCGGTAGAGTAAGCAATTGTCTATTTCGAAATGGTCCCACTCCCGCATGAGTAAGGCCACCAAGTTTTTGGGTGCACACTTAAGAAGGGCAGGGTTCTCCTTTATTACGGCTCTCCGGATGATACCAATAACAGGATCTCGCACTTGGTAATCTACTAGGTCCTTCCACCGTAGTACTTTATCAGGCGTGATATTCATCCCTTTGGGATCACAGTAAGCGTCTGGGACAGCCTGCGACCGACATCCCAATGAGTCGACCACTCTTAATTCTGAGAACGCCACTTGGTCGTCGATGATAGTGGCCATGCTACACATAGCTCGCACTGCGGGCCCGGGCAGTTCTTCCCAATCCTCGTCATCTGCGATAGCACTTAGCCCGGGTCTTCGGGAGAGGGCGTCCGCTCCGACATTCAGGGGTCCTGGCTTGTACTTCATGGAGAAGTTGTAACTGTTCAGGGCGGCCAACCAGCGGTGTCCGGCGGCGTCCAATTTGGCTGAGGTATTGACATAAGTAAGGGGATTGTTATCTGTCCTCACTTCGAAGGCAACCCCGTACAGGTAATCGTGTAGTTTCTCGGTAATAGCCCACTTGAGAGCCAGGAACTCTAACTTGTGTACGGGGTATCTCTGCTCACTGGGTGCTTCTGGTGCAGGACGGCGCCTAGTCCATTTAGACTGGCATCCACATGCAGGACGTATGGCTGCTCGGGGTCTGCATATGCAAGCACGGGCGCTTTGGTCAGACACCCCTTCAGTTTCAGGAAGGCCTGCTCACACTCCGATGTCCATTTGTCACCGAACGGTTGGCTAGCCGATACAGCCTTCTTCCTGGTCTCTGAAGGGTATATTTTCAACAGGTTGTTCAGGGGCTTAGCCTTGCTCGAGTATCCTTCCACAAAGCGGCGGTAATACCCACAGAATCCCAGGAAGGACCGCAACTTTGTGACGTTCTCGGGGCGAGGCCAGTTTACTACGGCCTCTACCTTGGCAGGGTCAGTGGTGATCCCTTTGGCGGACACTATGTGTCCCACGTAGGTCACCGATGTGTGGCAAAACCGGCACTTGTCTAGGGATAATTTCAACCCTTCGTTCCCCAGACGGTCGATTACCTTAAATAACCGCTCTTCGTGTTCCTCTAGAGTTCTTCGAAGACGATAATGTCATCTAGGTATACCAGACATTCCTGTGGAATCATGTCCCCGATAGTCTTTTCCATCAACCTCTGGAACGTGGCCGGCGCCCCACATATACCTTGGGGCATACGGGTGAATTGATAGAATCCCAAGGGGCAGACGAAAGCTGTTTTTTCTTGATCCTCCGTGCTCATAGGTACCTGATAGTACCCGGATCGGAGATCGAGCACACTGAACCACTGACTTCCATTTAGCACGTTCAGTATTTCTTCGATGCGCGGGAGGGTGTACTGATCCGGTATCGTACGGTTGTTCAATGTCCGATAATCAATACACAGTCGTACGGCTCCGTTTTTTTTACGCACCACCACGATGGGGGATGCATATGGGCCCCGAAACTCTATCAAAATCCCGGAATCTTCCATATCGTGGAGAACGTTCCTCACGTCGTCTATATCTCGTGGGGCGAGGCGGCGTGACCGTTCTCGGAACGGGGTGGTATCACTCAATCGGATGGTATGTTGGGCACTGCGACTACACCCCACATCCATCTCACTCGTGAGAACACATGTCGTCGTTGGGCCAACTGCGCGACCAGCCGCTCTTTCCACTGGGTAGGTAGTGTCGACTCACCGAAATTGAAATTCAACGGACTGCTCACCCGCGGCCGCCGCCTTCACCTCAGGTGTGTCTACAACAGGGCTGACCGGATATATGTTCCCCAACTTCTGTCCGACATCCAACTCCATCGGAAAAGGGGAGATATTATGTACATACACATGGGTTCGGCGTGGAATCTTAGTTGTCCATTCCCTCACCTCCGGTAGTATCTTATATCCTCTCTGGACTTCTTCTTCCGGGGTACTTTCCAGAGAGAAAAGCTGATCCTCCCCATCTCGGTCCGGGTAGCAACACCAGACGGGCAGTCTCCGCACTCCCCCCGGTAATATGGTCGTCAGTCCGGCCTGGCGATTGTATAGGTCCCCATGTCGTTCCAGTGCATAGATCCGCTGGCACTCGTCTCGTAGAACTGGATCTAGAAGAGCGGTGGCTAGGGGTAACTCGTTAGTCTCTTTTAGGTACTGCCGGAACACTGCTTGTACTATATCCGCGTTAGTGCCTAGAATGATCGGGTACTTGCATTGGCCTTGGGGTTCTGGGCATACCAAGGCCGCTAACTGCATGGGGTGTCGTTTCCCGGTGTTCAGCTGGAGTATTTCCATCTGCACCTGTACAATTCCAGCGATAGGGTAGTCTTCATTGCTTAGCCCTCGTACGGTCACATGCTCAGCCGTTCGCAGGTTACAGTGCCGAAGGTGCTGTTCGTAGAACGGGTGGTATATTATGGTCACTTGCGACCCTGTATCCAGTAGGGCCGATGCGTAGATCCCTTCTACTAATACGGGTACAATTGCTGCAGGGCCTACTTGGCTGTAAGGCCCTCGGTTGGAGGTGTCCGTCTTGGCCTCAGTATCGGCCGGGGCTGGGGAGTTCCCATGGGGGTTTTCCACGTCAGGTTCGGCGGCTTGCGCTTGGCATACCATCGTCCGAGCTGGGTTTGGTCGAGTGGAAGTTTTGTCCTTGGGGAGCTCATCCCGTTCTGGGCAGGCCCGAGTGAAATGGCCCTTCTTACCGCAGGTGTAGCAAAGGCGGTCCCTTGATTCAGGACGGCCACGGTACGGGGCGGGGAATTTCGATTCGGCCTAGCTTTGGGACACGCGCCCTTAGTGGCGACTTCCTCTTCTGGAGTCGCGGGATTCTTGGCTTTAGCCGGGTCACTGGGGGTGGACTCCTTACTCTTGGCGGGAGTATGCAACCGGCCATATGCCTCATGCTTGTTGATCTCATCTACTAGATCCTCCCAGCTAGGGGGTTTGTTCCGCATCAGGGAGCATTTGACCAGGAGGGCGATAGGGTTGTCGGGCAGGACTCCTTTCTGGAATTGATTCCAACAATACTCGTCCACCTGAGTGGACTTGATCTGGTCTCGTTTCCACATATCCCATAGGACTTTCCTAATTAGGTGGAGATAGACAGACAGCTCCTCCCCCGGCTTCTGGCGAAGATTGAGGTACCTCAGCATCAGTTGGCCTTCATCCTCGGTCCGCCCGTAAGCACGCTCGAGCGTCTCCAACATTTTCTGAGCAGTGATATCTGCATGTTGATCCTTGGCCAGCCGTATAGTGATGGAAGCGGGGGTCCGTAGACACTCCATTATGCGTTGTCGTTTGACTAGCTCAGGGCATGTCCACTTCTCCACCACCTGTGAGGTATACTCTATCCAGGCGTCGAACGTCTCTTCGCCCGTTGGTGTCGGTTTAGTGCCTGAAAAGATCTTCAATTTACGATATTGTTGTTGCATGGATGCTTCAGCCCTGGCTCCTCCCAACTCGGCAAGACTTTGAGCTAACATTTGAATCTCATTTCTTCCGCTAGTCGGGGCCGGTGCAATACTGAGTGGCGGGCTGTGGTCGGCAGCTGTGCCTACTATAGACTCACAATAACTCTCAGGGGAAGAAGACGAGGCGCACATATCCACCTCCTCTAAGTTTGTGTGAGAGCTGTCAGGTTCTGACTTGATGGGCCACGCGGGGTATACCACCGCACAGCTCGACTCGGCCGGGCCGTCAAACCATACACTGGATGGTCCTTGTTCTTCATTTACATCGTGCCAAATGTCCACTAATACTGAATAGTGCCCTTTGGTCTCTGTGCATTGATCCACCAAGGCTAGGGCGTTTTTACCCCGGAGATGAAAATGTTGGTGCAGAGCCACTCATATGGCCATAGACGGGATGTCTATAGGGATGCCCTCAGGATTCCCTGAAGAAGTAGTTAATTCTACGAAACTAGTTGGATGTAACATTCTATTGCCTTATATCTGCTTACATTGGCCTTTGTCTATGTGTTGGCCTGTCCTGTTTTTATTTCATCCTGTGTGCTGTTTTGGACACTTGTGAGAGACTCTGTAAGACTGTTCAAACTTCCCTATTGAATCCACCACTGCTGTGAAGACAGCAGCAAGCTGCGTTTTAACCTCTGTGCAGAGGATACACCTGCCGAGGTACAGGAGCAGCTTCATATCGGCTAGGAAGCAGGAGCGATTTCACCGAGCCCCAGTACCAGCTGCTGAACCTGGCTGCATGAAGGGAAATCCCCTTGGGAGTGAAAAGACTGACGTCCTGCCCCAGAATCAACCGAGCTGCAGCAGCAGAGGGAAGCAAGCACCTGAATCTACAGCTAACAGCCGAGTGGTAAACAGTGTGATACACACTACATGCCTTTTACCAACCTTTTTTTATGTACGCAGATATATTACCCCCTTTTTAATTCTATAATATATTGTTGAATTTGCTTCACTATTTGGCGTTGTGCGCTGTTTTCTTTTGTTTCCATTCTCTTAGTGTGTGTGGGGTGCTGAGCCACCCCTGCGTTTACAGCTGCAGACGCCATTATCCCCAACACGGTTATGTGGCACTTATTATTTAATGTTTAATTATCTCACTGTGGGAGTTGTGGTTTAATTTTTTATACATTTTTTATCACTAAATTGATGGTATAGTCACTGTACTGTATATATTTATACATTTAAACTTTATAGGTAGTTAGGTAGTAGCGCACAGTTTTGTTTTTTTGTTTTTTATATATATACTGTGCAGTATTGCAGCCAGCGGGAATAAAATGCTTCAATCCCTGCCTGGAAAATAACGCAATGCACTCGGGCAGAAAACAGTCACAAACCTCAATATACCCGAGTATACCCGAATTCGCGGGACTAGCCGAGCTCGAATAAAGTGTGTCGCCAGTGTAGTTCTGCCCTCCTCCTGGCGGTAATCCCTGCGTAAGGGCAGGTTTGCCAGGAGTTATCATGGGTTTTCCCCACCTCAAGCAATTGCACTGAAGCAGTGAAGGCAGGTCACCTGATTCTGTGTCCAATCAAGAGACACAGGGGCGTTGCCTGTTTAAACTACTTAGGGCATTGCACTTCCTATTTAGTCAGTAGAATCAGTGTTCAGTAAGTTAGAAGTAGCAAGAGGAGAAGGAGTGGAGTGGAGCTGAGAGTGATAGTCAGAGTTCAATAGGTGGACCATATAGCTCCTACCCTGCATAGGGGGTAGGGGAAGAGCTAGACCTAATCTGGGTGGCCCTAGGCCCAGAGTGGAGTCAGGGACATCCTGCTGGGAGACAGCTGGCTGTGTGCAACTGTTTGCTGTAAATGCTGTGAATAAGGAAGAATAAAGAGACTGCACTTTTTATACAAGCTCCTGCCTGAGAGTGGAGTTTATCAGGAGGAGGGGGAGACAATTTCTTCTGTAGATACTCCACCCCATATTGCTGGGGGCTGCAGGAGATTGAGGCGCTGCACCAGTGAAGAGAACGGAGGCACAACCCCAGAAACCTGTCCTTTCTTCCCCCATGTCATCGCGGGATACCCAGCGCCCCCTGTTGCCAGTAGGTATGCACCACCCACAGACATGTAGCCTGAGCTTACAACACCCTATCTATCTATATATTTCTGAAAGCGTCTTATGTGTCTTTGTCTGTATGTGTCTCCCTGTGTCCCTAGCGGCAATCACATTGGACCTTGGGCCAGGCCAATGAGATTGCTCCCTTGGCCTGCCCGCCCCCGCACACCTCTCATTGGCGTGAGGCGGAGTGACGGGCCAAAGGACACACACACACACACACACACACACACACACACACACACACACACACACACACACACACACACACACACACACACACACACACCTCCCCCCCAAAAAATAAGTACAATACTCCCCCCCCTCTCACTCCTGTGGACTTGCCCCCACCCCCAACTGTCACCCCTCTGGCCCTCCTCAACAGCTGGCCGCCCTTGACCACCCACCCTCTGTTACGCTGATGCTCGCCACAAACCGGGACCGGACCGCGGGGCTGAGGTGGGGTTATATAATCACCGACCTTAGTCCACGCAGACTGATCCGGAGTGCGCAGTTCATAGTCGTACATCGCAGGGTCAGGATTGGAGAAGGCAGCATCGTCGTTAATGAAGCAGGAGTTCGGCAACAGGAAGTCAGGATTTCCCCGCTTCAGCTTAGGAGCGTGAGCACGGGGGTGGCTTCTGCGTGAGGAGCGGCCTCGGCCCATGACGCCGATCTCAGCAGAAGGAGACAGCAGGCTGGCTGAAGTTCACCGCAGGGCAGCGTCGGGAAGAACCAACGCTTCAGCGCAGAAGTCCAAAGCAGGCCTCTGCAAGAGGATAGCAGCAGACCGCAGGAACAGAAAGGGTAGCCACTGCTAGGAGGGAATGCAGCAGGTACCAGTGCTGGCAACAACGCTTCAGCACAGACGTCCAGGGCAGGCCACTGCAAGGAGATAGCAGCAGGCCGCAGGAAAGGAAGGGTAGCCACTGCTAGGAGGGAATGCAGCAGGTACCAGTGCTGGCAACAACGCTTCAGCACGGACGTCCAGGAACAGGCCTCTGGATACTCAGGAACTTGGAAGGTAAGAACACTTGGAGTGAGGCCTGGGGCGGTTTGTGGTAGAGACAGTAATGTCCAGGTAGGAAATTATGTTCGGCGCTGGTTCAGTGCCAACTCCTAGAATATAAAGGGCGGAGATCCAATCACAGGAGGAGGGTGTGTGAGTATTCCTCCAATGATGTAGCACAGGGCAGAAGCTGCAATGAGAGGCAACACATGTGCCTTTGATTGCCAGGGGAAGCTTGCAACTGCATGATTCTGCAAGGCTATAGTCAAAGCCAGTAGTGGATTCCTTACACCCTCTCACCCCTTCTCCCTTCCCGGCGCTGGCCTGCAACAACAGAGCCACCCCCTATCACCATTACAGCCCCTTTGCTACGCCCTTACCCCACGCGGCACTTTCCGCCGTGGGTCCTCTAAAACGAGCACGCTGCCGGCAGGAAGGGGTGGTTTCGGGGAGCAGAGGGGTCTGGCGGCCAGAATTGGTCTAGCAGTCAGGTTCCCCGCTTTGGGTCCGGGCACTTGCGTGCTCCGAGCGTTAGGTTCGCACGGTCCCGAGGCGGGAAGTGGAGCGGCCATCCATGCGGCACCCACCCCCAACAACACCCTCTATCAGCACACGTACCCCACATCGCCGCCGCCAGACAGCAGAAACAGAACACTATCACCACCCCTCCTGCCACCACTCTGCGGTACCTCACAAACAGCCCGCTCACCCCCCACCTCTCTTTCTCCCCCCCTCCCCTCTCTTTCTCCCCCCCTCACCTATATTCCCCCCCCCCCCCTCCCCTCTCTTTTTGCCCACCTCCCCTCTCAATCTCCCCCCCCCCCCTCTTTCTCCCTCCCCTCACTTTCTCCCCCCCCTCTCTTTCACCCTCCCCTCACTTTCTCCCCCCCTCTCCTCTCTTCTCCTACCCCTCCCCTCTCTTTCTCCCCCCCTCTCTTCTCCCCCACCCTCCCCTCTCTTTCTCCCCCCCTACTCCCCTCTCTTTCCCCCCCCCTACTCCCCTCTCTTCTCCCCCCCTACTCCCCTCTCTTCTCCCCCCCACTCCCCTCTCTTTCTCCCCTCCCCCTCCCCTCTCTTTCTCCCCCCCTCCCCTCTCTTTCTCCACCCCTCCCCTCTCTTTCTCCCCCCCTCCCCTCTTTCTCCCCCCTCCCCTCTCTTTCTCCCCCCCCTCCCCTCTTTCTCCCCCCCCTCCCCTCTCTTTCTCACCCCCCCTCTCTTTCTCCCTCCCTCTCTTTCTCACCCCCCCTTTATTTTTCCCCTCTCTTTCTCCCCCCTCTCTCCCCCCTCCCCTCTCTCCCCCCTCCCCTCTCTCTCACACCCCTCTCTTTCCCCCCTCTCTTCTCCCCCCCTTTCTTCTCCCCCCTCTCTTTCTCCCCCGTCTCTTTCTCCCTCCTCTCTTTCTCCCCCCCCTCCCCTCTCTCCCCCCTCCCCTCTCTCTCTTCCCCCCCTCCCCTCTCTCTCCCCCCTCCCCCCTCACCCCCCCCTCTCCCACTCTTTCTCCCCCCCTCCTCTCTCTTTCTCCCCCCTCCCCTCTCTTTCTCCCCCCTCCCTCCCCTCTCTTCTCCCCCCCTCCCCTCTCTTCTTCCCCCTTCCCTTCTCCCCCATCCCCTCTCTTCCCCCTTCCCTTCTCCCCCCCTTCCCTCTCTCCCCCTCTCTCCCCCTCCCTCTCTTACCCCTCCCTCTCTTTCCCACCATCCCTCTCTTTCCCCCCTCCCTCTCTTCCCCCCCTCCCTCTCTTTCCCCCCTCCCTCTCTTCCCCCCCTCCCTCTCTTCCCCCCTCCCTCTCTTTCTCCCTCCTCCCTCTCTTTCTCCCCCCCTCCCCTCTCTTTCTCCCCCCCTCCCCTCTCTTTCTCCCCCCCTCCCCTCTCTTTCTCCCCCCTCCCCTCTCTTTCTCCCCCCTCCCTCTCTTTCTCCCTCCCCTATCTTTCTCCCCCCCTTCCCTCTCTTTCTCCCCCCTGCCCTCTCTTTCTCCCCCCCTCCCCTCTCTTTCTCCCCCCTCCCCTTCTTTCTCCCCCCTCTCTTCTCCCCCCCTCACTCTCCCCCCTCCCCTCTCTTCTCCCCCCCTCCCCTCTCTTCCCCCCCTCCCCTCTCTCTCTCTCTCTCCCCCCCTCCCCTCTCTTTCTCCCCTCTCTTTCTCCCCCCCCACCCCTCTCTTTCTCCCCCCCTCCCCTCTCTTTCTCCCCCCCTCCCCTCTCTTTCTCCCCCCTCCCTTTCCCCCCCCTCCCTCTCTTCCCCCTCCCTCTCTTTCCCCCCCTCCCTCTCTTTCCTCCCCTCCCTCTCTTCCCCCCCTCCCTCTTTCCCCCCCTCCCTCTTTCCCCCCCTCCCTCTCTTTCCCCCCTGCCTCTCTTTCTCCACCCCTCCCCTCTCTTTCTCCCCCCCTCCCCTCACTTTCTCCCCCCCCTCCCCTCTCTTTCTCCCCCCCTCCCCTCTCTTTCTCCCCCCCCTCCCCTCTCTTTCTCCCCCCCTCCCCTCTCTTTCTCCCCCCCTCCCCTCTCTTTCTCCCCCCCTCCCCTCTCTTCTCCCCCCCTCCCCTCTCTCTCCCCCCCTCCCCTCTCTTTCTCCCCTCCTCCCCTCTCTTTCTCCCCCCCACCCCTCCCTTCTCCCCCCCACCCCTCCCTTTCTCCCACCCCTCCCTTTCTCCCCCCCTCCCCTCTCTTTCTCCCCCCCTCCCTTCCCCCCCACTCCCTCTCTTTCCCCCTCCCTCTCTTTCCCCCCTCCCTCTCTTTCCCCCCTCCATCTCTTTCCCCCCTCCCTCTCTTTCCCACCCTCCCTCTCTTTCCCCCCCTCTTCCCCCCCTCCCTTTCTTTCCCCCCTCCCTCTCTTTCTCCACCCCTCCCCTCTCTTTCTCCCCCCCTACCCTCTCTTTCTCCCCCCTCCCCTCTTTTTCTCCCCCCTCCCCTCTCTTTCTCCCCCCCCCTCTCTTTCTCCCCCCCTCCCTTCTCTTTCTCCCCCCCCTCCCCTCTCTTCTCCCCCCCTCCCCTCTCTTTCCCCCCCCGTCCCCTCTCTTTCTCCCCCCCCTCCCCTCTCTTTCTCCCCCCCTCCCCTCTCTTTCTCCCCCCCTCCCCTCTCTTTCTCCCCCCTCCCCTCTCTTTCTCCCCCCCTCCCCTCTCTTTCTCCCCCCCTCTCTTTCTCCCCCCCTCCCCTCTCTTTCTCCCCCCCTCCCCTCTCTTTCTCCCCCCTCCCCTCTCTTTCTCCCCCCCTCCCCTCTCTTTCTCCCCCCCTCCCCTCTCTTTCTCCCCCCCTCCCCTCTCTTTCTCCCCCCCTCCCCTCTCTTTCTCCCCCCTCCCCTCTCTTTCTCCCCCCTCCCTTTTCCCCCTCCCATTCCCCCCTCCCTTTCCCCCCTCCCTCTCTTTCCCCTCTCTCTTTCCCCCCCCTCCCTCTCTTCCCCCCCTCCCTCTCTTTTCCCCCCTCCCTCTCTTTCCCCCCCCCTCTCTTTCCCCCCCTCCCTCTCTTTCCCCCCCCTCCCTCTCTTTCCCCCTCCCTCTCTTTCCCCCCTCCCTCTCTTTCCCCCCTCCCTCTCTTTCTCCCCCCTCCCCTCTCTTTCCCCCCCCTCCCCTCTCTTTCTCCCTCCCCTCTCTTTCCCCCCCTCCCCTCTCTTCCCCCCGCGCTCCCCTCTCTTTCCCCCCCTCCCCTCTCTTCCCCCCCTCCCATCTCTTTCACCCCTTCACCTCTCTTCCCCCCCTTCCCCTCTCTTTCCCCCCTCACCTCTCTTCCCCCCCTCCCCTCTCTTCCCCCCCTCTCCTCTCTCCCCCCCCTCCCCTCTCTTCCCCCCTCCCCTCTCTTCCCCCCCTCCCCTCTCTTCCCCCCCTCCCCTCTCTTCCCCCTCTCTTTTCCCCCCACACCACCCCACCTCTTCCCCCCCCCAACACCACCCCACCTCTTCCCCCCCCCCAACACCACCCCACCTCTTTTCCCTCCCCACACCACCCCACCTCTTTCTCACACCACCTCTTTCCCACACCACATCACCCCACCTCTTCTCCCCCCCACACCACACCACCTCTTCTCCCCCCCACACCACCCCACCTCACAATTTTTGAACAACAACTACATCATATCATTTCACGCATTTACATCCCGGGAAACGCCGGGTATATCAGCTAGTGATAGATATAAATTTCAACTTTAAATGGCAGCCCCGCAACCTTAAATACTTGGGAGTTCAGATTACGAATTATTATAAAACCCTTTACAGAGAAAACTATCCCAAATTACTCCGAACCCTGGGAGGAGATATTCAAACTTGGTCCAAATATAATATCTCGTTGGTAGGCAAGATCTATTGTATTAAAATGAACTTACTTCCCCGCATCCTGTATCTATTTCAAACGCTTCCAGTACCGGTGGTGGGGAAAGATATACTTTCAATGCAATCCCTAATATCAAAGTTCATTTGGAACTATAAAAGACCAAGGAACCTATGCACTAAAGGTTCATAAAAAAAAATCGCTGGGCCATTGAAATCACTGTTTTTATGAGCGCAACGCTCATAACGCTCACAGGTAATCATGGCTTTCTGAATACCGTGATAGCAACTATCACGGTATTCAGAAAGCCATGATTACCTGTCATAGCAAAAAGGCCTTACCTGGCGAGTTGTATCTGCTGCAGAGAGAGCTGCTCTGAGAGAGCCATCTCTCCCTGTGCAAATCTCGCCTGAAATGTATGTGTATAAATTTTAATTTTGTTAATAGTTTAGATGAGCAGGGGGTCTCTGAGCTGGTTTCAGCTTCGGGGACCCAGTACGTCTCGAGATACAGGCCCCGTTATGGGGTGCCGGTATCTCCTATGCATTTTATTCTCATGGTCACGTGACGCGGACATTTAAATGCATTGGAGATACCGGGACCCCATAACTGGGCCTATATCTTGGGAAGTAGGGGGTCCCTGAGGCTATTTGCTATGGTAATGAAGTTTACTGTAAAGCATTTTTATTGCATAGGATTGATGCCAGGGGTCTCTGGTGCTAATATTAATGGATGTCAGCTACAGAGATTCCCTGCATCAATCCTATGCAGGAAAAATGCATTTTCTTTCTAAGTCCCATCTCGCTGCTTCTCTGCAGGTTTCCAATACCTTCACGCCAACTTTTTCTGGCGTCAGGCCAAAAACACAAAGCAATTAAAAAAAAACAATCACCAAACAAAGAAAGCAATTAAAAACAAACAATCACCAATTTTTTTTAACTAAGCAACAAAAAACACAATTAAACAAACCAATCACCAAAAAAACACAAAAACAAACCAAGCAACAAAAAAACACAATAAAAAAAACAAGTAACAAAAATACACAATAAAAAACAAGCACTAAAAATACAAAAAAATGCATTGCTTGTCACTGTATTTATGTATAGCTCCAAAGGGTATAGATAAACACAGTGGCAGTCAATGGGCAACCTGAAATTAAAATACGCAATGAAAAAAAATACAGTGAATGTTTTTTCTTTCTTTTGACGTCTTCACCATCCGATTCCAAGTCCAGCAGCGACCTCTTTATCCCCGACGCAATGCTCCTCAACTTCTGGTAAGTCCTTCTTCTTTTTTCATTTTTCTTCTTTATCTTCATCTGTACCTAGTAATCCTATAGGCGGATGTTGTCTCGTCGGCTTCTTAAGGCCAAATGAGACGGAACAGGCCTAATAAAAGGCCTGTGACGTCAGATTTGAGTGTCAGATGGTACAACCCCAATCCAATTGGATGCTGTACCATGTGAAAGGGTTCTTTTTTATTTTTAAGGATGTGATGTCAACTTCAAGGGAGGTATGTCACATCCTTAAAACAAAATGGCTGCCATCACATGGTACTGGAACCAATTGGATTGTGAGATATACCATGTGAGGCATCACATGGTGCATCGACAATCCGATTGGTTGAATTACCATGTGACATTTTCATTTTTTTTAAAAGGATGCGACATCATTTTAAAGTGATGATGTCACATCCTTTAAAAAATGGCTGCCATCACATGGTATTTCAACCAATCGGATTGGGGATATACCATGTGGTTTATCACAATCCGATTGGTTGAAGTACCATGTGTGACGGTGAAGGGGTTAACCAGGCTCACTAATAAAGGTTCAGCCCACTTTTTTACCCCTGATCCGTGTGTTGGGGTCCTAGAGAGTGTCAGCTCTTGGACCCAGATGTCCTAAATGCAATACTGTGACTGTGTGCAAATTATGCGACATTAAAGATTTATGTGTGTTTTGCCTTTCCTGGGATGCTGGCACCGGGAGATTTCTAGGCTGTAAGTTTCAGGGTGGGTTTGCCAGAGGAAGTCTTTACAGAATGTGTCTATGTATCGGGGTTCCAGAGTTATAGGATACCCCAGCAGTTTGATCCGGGAATCGAGTGAGATTCTCGGATGCAGCCAAGCACATTGCTCCGGGCAACCTCTGACTCTGAAAACGCTATTACGACTCACTGCCTGGATTCCTGCTGCAGCATCTTCCAGACAAGGTAAACGGACATGAAGGGGTTAATGTATACCTGCAATCATACATGGGGTCTCTAGTAAAGAGGGGTCCCTAGTATAAGCAGAGGTGCACAGATACATGCCCAGGAACCCTGAACCTGGTATAGGGGTTCAGGGGGTGCTCCAGCTAAGTGATAAAGCTGAGAGTGATTTATTGTGGGTAAAAGTTTATGTTATTTCTAAAGTGTGCCAAGAATGAGGCTAGTGAGTGTAGGCAACATATCCTCTCACTCCATCCCAGAACAGGGACTTGTATATTTGTATCACACAGAAGACAGGACACAGTATATTTTATTAAAGAGTTATATTTAATAGGTATATGTACTGATAACCTGTGAATGAACTGTGGGATCTCCAAGTCATGGATTCCATGAGACCAGGTGGCTACCAAGCTTGGTGCTTATGGGTCTATGCGGAGTCCTGACTTGAAAGCCTCAGGGATGCCAAGGTGTTAGAACAGGAGGGGTACTGCAGTTCTGCTTGAGTATCCGCATCCTGGGCTAACACAGGGCTATCCGGCCACCATTTGCCAGAATCCAGACTCTGTGGAGCCTGGACAGTGGGTGGGCTCAGTTTGCAAAGAGGCAGAGGTGCCAGGTTGGCGCATGCCCCTTGGCAGACTGAGAAAAGGTGCTCTGTACTGAATGGACGAGAGTTGACTTCAAAGATTTTGACTCAAGAATTTTCTAAGTCCCCCTTCTGAAGAACGTAGTGGTCACGTCTGACATTGCATGCCGAAATCAGTTCCAGGACGTTCGTGAGTACCTACCAGTCATTGGAAAGGGCTCCTACAGAGGTCATTTTTGTGAATTTCGTTAAAAGGATAGATTTATTTGTTAGCCGCGTTCCCAGTAAGTGTGTTAACGGTGTAAATTGTGTTACATTGTGTGTATGTCTTTTCCTGAAATAAATTACCATTTATTTTACCTCCTTGCTTTGCTCAATCAATGATCCCGGTATAAAAAGGTGCTAATAAACCTGGTCTCCCATGACTCCATTTAATACCATGTATCTCCCTGTATTGTTTAAATCTCCTGGTCACGTCGGCCGTGATGCAGGAGAATTTAAACATGATGGGGATTCCAGGGCCTGTAACTCAGGAAGCAGGGGGCCCATGAGGCTGAAATGAATGCTGTTCAGCTCGGGAGACTCCCTGCTACAATACTCTGTTATTAAAATTTACATTAAAACAGGTTCATTACCTTAGCAGCTAGCCACTAAGGCAATGAAGGTGTTAAGCCACACTACCTCTTTATTCGTGGTAGAGGGGGTGGGTGAATAATGGTGCTTGGCCCAGGGTGGGTGGTTATGCCTACCAGGAAGGTTTTGGGAGGAGATAACCCCTTCATGGCCACAGCGGTGGTAACCACTATGGTAATTAAGGCGTTAACACCTCCCACTACCCACCCAGTAGGCCTAACCACCTACCCTGTGCCAAGTACCCCCTTCACCCACCCCCTCAACCACCAATAAACATTAAAATACAACAACCCTGCTACCTACCCCCTCTACTCCCAACAACCCCCCAACACATACAGTACAATACTGGTCAACATTCCAAGTATCCAAACATGGATAATAGCACATTTGCCCATTAAAATAACCAGTCAGCATAAAGTAAATTAAAGTTCTATTTACCCCTGCCAGGATGAAGGCTGCCCTCGTCTTCCTCCACGTCCTATGTGTCCTTTGTGGGCAGCAACATTACAATAACAAAACAAACTACGGGCCACTAACCCTTAATCACCTTAGCAGTTAGTAACCACTGTAGCAATTAAGGGGTTAACCCCCCTGTAACAGGGGAGTAATCCCTGTTCAAGTAATGTGCCTTTAATCTAAGCAGTGTGGTGGTTAAACTGCTGGTAGTCAATTAATAAAACACCACCTGCCTGATTTAGATTGCTTAGAAAAGCCTTTCTGTTGAGAGAGGAACTGACTCCTTAGCTCACTTGTGGGCTGAACTTTGGAGAACATACATCTCTGGAGCTGACCGGTCCTGAGCTCTGCCCAGCATAGCTGATTGCAAGACACCAAATAAGACTTCTAAACCTGGATGCTGAATTTCTGTGCACGCACGGGTGCGGTTCCAGGAGAGCAGAGAAGCTTACTCTATAGCAGCTAACAGATAAGACTTTCATTCTAAAGAGACTTCTTATATCTGCTTATGTCATGCTATGTGTTTGGGGCTGGGAGACCTGCTTAACTAGGAGTTGTGAATTGCATGGGATTTCACTAGAAATACTCCCAAGTGAATTAAGCTTTGTTTCCCCGCCCTGTGTTTGGATGATTTCCTGATGAAAAGGAAAAGGCACAATAAAGCCTTATTATAATTTCACCTTATAAAAGCCTCCAATTGTGTACCTCTGTGAACGTCCATCTACACCCCCTCTACAACTACCCAGCGGGAAGGCTAACCACCCTCTCCGGGGGATCTACCCCCACACCCATTGATTGTCACAGTGGAAAACCGTGCCCCCAATATGGGCATGGATTTCCAAAATGGCAATTAATAGGCAAGCTAAAAAAAAACTGCCACAAAATAAAACACATTACATTGACATAAAGCAAGCATTTCACAATAAAGCCATTGATTGTGACTATGGTAAGCCATGCCTAGAATATGGGCATGGATTGCCACACTGACAATGAATGGGCAACCTAAAACACCATAACAAAAATACAATACATTACAATTAAATAAAAAAAAGCATTTGCCTAAAAATGCATTGCTTGTCACTGTGATTATATATACCCAGAAAGGGGCCTAAATAAACACATTGGCAGTCAATGGGCAACCTCAAAAACTACACAATTAAATAAAATACAATCAATGTGTTTCTTATCTTTGCTGTCTTCACCCTCCGAATCTTACTCGTCCACCATCTCTTGACCCACGACGCAATGCTCCTCAGCAGCTGATATGAATTAGTCCATTCCCTTCTGCAGTTCATCTTCTAAGCACTGATTATGAAAACTACAAGTTTAGTTTAAACAAGCTATATGGCTATATTGTTAACACATTGTAATGCTTGCACGAGCCCACAAACAAGACCCGAACCCGGCAATGAGGTGGGAAGGATATGCCACACTCCCACAGTAGCGGGGGCGAGCACAGAAGGTGGTTTGCAGCGTTGCTGGGTCTGGGTAAGAAGAAAGGGTTAATCCAATACTTGCCGGAGTCCGTGGGTTGGAGAGGTACACGTAGTTGAAGTCCGAAAGCCTGTGGTCTGGGGTTGGAGAGGTACTCGTAGTCGTTATCCGTAAGCCAGGGGTCAAGAGCCAGAGAGAATCCACAACAAGCCGGTTCGGTACACAAAGGGTTAACTGCAAGAAACTAGACAGGACAAGGCAAGGCAAGGCACACACAAGGCTACACTTCGTTATGCTTAGCAAGGTATGACAGGAAGAGGCAGTACTTTATAGGAGACAGGAACCAGTAGGAGAGGGGGCAGAGCGGAGGCGGGGCCTCCACAGATGCCAAAGATAGGCTGCAGGAGACAAGGGCTCAAAGCTAGACTTGCCACCCAGCTGGGGCTCGATGCACACCGTCATGCGCGTGTACAGCGCACAGCAGAGGTGCGGCGCGTCTGAGGGGGCGGAGCTATGCTCCGTGACCGTGCATAGAAGGAGCGGGTGCGCGTGTGCTCTGTAACAGGAGCGGGGATGCGCACATCAGCAGTGGGCAGATCTTCGGCAGCTGCCACTGCAGTGCTATAGGTAATCGAGGAGGGAATGCGCCACAAGGGACGCATTCCCCCGATTCCTCACACACATTATCAGAAAATCACAAACATGTATTTGTCACGGGAGACCAGGTATTTACACCTTTATACCGGGATCTTATCACTGAGCAAAACCAAGAAGTAAAACAAATTGTCATTTATTCCATTGAAACAGACGTACACACAGCGAAATACAATAAACAAGAGAAAACACACTTACTGGGGGTGTGGGCTGCAAACTAACCTTTCCTAGTTGAAATGGCACAGAAAACAAAGTCTTTACAAAGTCTTTCAGATGACTGGGACTAAGCCCGAAAAGTCGTGGAACTGAAATCGGCATGCAGTATCTGACGCGACCGCTTCAAAGTATTCTTAGAACTTGGCCCCGAAAAGTGGGACTTAGAAAAATTCTTGAAATTTCCGAAGCCGGCTCACTGATATCCCTCACAGAGCATCTTTGAATTTACCTCTGCTGTTTTGGCGCTTAGAATCTCCTGACTGGATTGGCTGCTGGGTTTGTTATAGGATTTCAGCCCATTTACAGAATACCTCAACCAATCAGTGTGGGAATATTCCTACCAGCCTATCAGCGATTTGCCGGTACCCTGAAGCTGGGTGGGCACGTATTTCAATTCTGCAAATGGCATTCGCCAACTTGGCAGCTCTGCCACTTAGCATATTGAACCCACCCTCTTGGCCAGGCTCCTCCGAGTCTGGGGATAGGCAAATGGTCACTGGATAGCCCTTATTCATGCCAAGATGTGGGTATTCAAGTATAACTCTGGTACTCTGCCCATCCTAACACCTTGGCATCTCTGAGACTTTCAAGTCCGGGACCGGAGCAGACTTAGTGGCACCAAGCCGGGTGACCATCTGGTCTCTCGGAACCAGGGACTTGGAAATTCCCCTGCTCATATACAGTGCATAAAACACCTTTATACACCATGTTAATAAAAACCGCACAAAATTCTTCTAAGTCCCTCGTCCCCTAGGATCTACTGAAAAGATGTACACGTTCATTTTCAGTGCTCCTAGACCTTCCTACTGTATAAGAAGTTTACTAAAAAGTTGGTTCAAATAATGCTTACGTTAAGTTTCAGAGTTGCTTCTATTGTACCGATGCTGGACTTAGAAATAATTTCACTCTCGCAACCTTATGGATGGTTGGAGACACTCCGAATCCCTATATCGGGTCCGGGTGTTTGGGGCATATTCTGCAGGGGTTGGGGGGGACTCCCCCTAAACTAGGGACCCCTGACTATACCCGGATACATGTATCCCTATGCCCCGTTTTACCGTTCTGGTTTGTGCTGAAGCCGGGCATCCTGGCTGTGAGCCGCGTAACTGGTTTCCAGGGAGGACTTTGTCCGGAGGTCTGTGTCTACATGTATCTGACTCGACTCCCGGATACATTTTTGGGGTGGCCAGCAACTCTGGACCCCGACTATCTAGACACAATCTGACAACACTTTTTGTTTTCCCCAACATTTTTATTAAGCAAAATTCAAAATTACAGACATATAATAAACAATAGCAGCCTAATACAAAATTACATTTTAAAAAATATAACGATAGGAAAAAGCATCGCTAAAAGAGGCGAGACCTCTGGACCACACCGTGGACCAGTGAGTGTGAGGTTAGAAAAAGAGAGGGGAGAAGAAGCGGGTGGGGGGGTGGGGAGGTAGGAGGAGGAACTTCTCCCCAGTTGTTAAGATCCATCTATCCAAGCTGGGGACTATATTTCTCCTTTGATTCCCAGTTCATTGGGTATTTTGGGTTAGGTTAGTGAGGTGGGTCTTAAAGGTGGATAGAGAGGGTGCTAGTCGGGTACTGAGGGGAAGGGCATTCCAGAGGTGAGGGGCAGTCAGTGAAAAAGGTTTAAGGCGGGAGAGGGCTTTAGATACAAAGGGGGTAGAAAGAAGACATCCTTGAGAAGAACGCAAGAGTCTGGATGGTGCATAACGAGAAATTAGGGCTGAGATGTAAGGAGGGGCAGAAGAGTGTAAAGCTTTAAAAGTGAGGAGAAGAATGGAGTGTGAGATGCGGGATTTGATCGAAAGCCAGGAGAGGGATTTCATGAGGGGAGATGCTGAGACAGATCTCGGAAAGAGTAGAGTGATTCTGGCAGCAGAGTTTAGGATAGATTGTAGGGGAGACAGGTGAGAGGCAGGAAGGCCAGACAGCAGGAGGTTACAGTAATCAAGACGGGAGAGAATGAGGGCCTGAGTCAGAGTTTTAGCAGTCGAGCAACAGAGGAAAGGGCGAATCTTTGTTATATTGCGGAGGAAAAAGCGACAGGTTTTAGAAATGTTTTGAATGTGAGGGGCGAATGTGAGGGAGAAGTCGAGTGTGACCCCAAGGCAGCGTGCTTGGGCTACTGGGTGAATGATCGTAGTTCCAACAGTAATGTGGAAGGAGGTAGTAGGGCCAGGTTTGTGAGGAAGTATGAGGAGCTCTGTTTTAGCCATGTTGAGTTTAAGGCGGCAGAGAGCCATCCAGGATGATATAGCAGAGAGACATTCAGAAACTTTGGTTTGTACAGCAGGTGTAAGGTCGGGTGTTGAGAAATATATTTGTGTGTCGTCAGCATAGAGGTGATAATTAAACCCAAAAGATGTTATTAGGTCACCTAGAGAGAGTGTATACTGTGAAAAGAGAAGAGGTCCCAGGACAGAGCCCTGGGGTACCCCCACAGAGAGATCAATAGAGGAGGAGGAGGTGTTAGCAGAAGAGACACTGAAAGTACGATGGGAGAGGTAGGATGAGATCCAGGATAGAGCTTTGTTCCGAATGCCAAGAGTATGAGAATGTGAAGGAGAAGATGGTGGTCCACGGTGTCAAATGCTGCAGAGAGGTCAAGAAATATGAGCAGAGTCTAATGACCTTTGTCTTTGGCAGCATGGAGGTCATCAGTTATTTTAGTGAGGGCTGTTTCAGTGGAGTGAGCGGTGCGGAAGCCAGATTGTAGAGGGTCTAGGAGAGAATAGGTGTTGAGAAAATGGAGCAAGCGAGAGAATACAAGACGTTCAAGGAGTTTAGAGGCAAAAGGCAGGAGGGAGACAGGTCGATAGTTAGAAAGACAGGTAGGGTCAAGCTTGCTGTTTTTGAGTAATGGTATGACTGTTGCATGTTTGAAGGAGGATGGAAAGGTTCCAGAGCAGAGGGAGGAGTTCAAAATATGCGTGAGCGTAGGGATTATAGTAGGAGCAAGAGGTTTTAGGAGATGGGAGGGAATGGGGTCAAGAGGGCAAGTGGTAAAGGGAGAAGAGGCGATAAACAGCGACACATCCTCCTCTGAGACAGTGGAAAAAGAGTCAAGGAAGGCAGGAGGAGAGTTAGGAAGAGGTGTAGGATGGGAGGAAGAAACAGAGGGGATGTTCTGACGTATGGATTCCACCTTTTCCTTAAAATAGTCAGCAAAGTCCTGAGCGGAGATGGAAGAAGGAGGAGCCGCTGAGGGTGGTTTGAGTAGAGTATCAAAGACAGAGAACAGTCGGCGTGGGTTAGACTTGTGCATGTTGATTAGTGAAGAAAAGTAGGCTTGTGTAGCTTGCGAGAGGGCAGAGTTGAAACAGGATAGCATAAATTTGTAGTGAAGGAAGTCTGCGAGAGTATGAGATTTCCTCCAGAGGCGTTCAGAGGAACGAGTGGAGGAACGCAGCATGCGCGTGTGGGAATTTAACCAGAGTCTAGGGTTAAAAGGGCGAGTGCGGCAGAGAGAAAGCGGGGCATGTAGATCAAGAGAGGAGGACAAGACAGCGTTGTAGTTCCTGACCAGGTTGTCAGGGTCTGTAGCAGAGCTTAGAGAGGAGAGGGAGGAGTGTAACGTGGACTCAAAGTCAGAAAAGTGAATAGAGCGCAGGTTTCTGCAAAACCGGGGGGTAGATGGAGGTGGAGAAGGGGAGAAGCGAGATAGAGAGAATGGGATGAGGTGATGGTCAGAGAGAGGAAAAGGGGAAAATGGAGAAATCAGAGAGAGAGAAGTTTTTTAGTGAAAACCAGGTCTAAGTAGTGGCCATCCTTGTGGGTGCTGGCTGCAGTCCACTGTTGAAGGCCAAAAGAAGAGGTTAGAGAAAGAAAGCGGGAAGCCCAAGGGAGAGAGGGGTCATCAATGTGGCAATTGAAGTCCCCAAGGTAGATTTGTTTTAATCTCGCTGGGGTAAGATACCAGTGGAACAGGATTTTGTAAATATTTTCTTTGTTGTGGTACATATGGAAGTTCCTGAGGCAGCGTCCCAAATATCTTCCCAATCCTCTCTGTCTATAACAGTGTTCAATTCCGCAGCCCACTTGAGCATATAATCGTGTGCTTGGGGCCCGCTGCTATCTCCATTCCAGCATATATTTTAGTTATTAGACCTTTTTGATGAGTGCCAACCTGACACAACATCTCAAAGTTTGTGAGAGGGGGAAATTCGAATTTTGCGGACATTTGGAGATATTTAAATGTGTCCAGTTCTCGTATTTGGTGCTTAGGTTTTGGAAGCTCAGCAATCTTCCATTGCTCAGAAGGTCAGCGACCACCCTGATCCCCTTCAATCTGAATTGTTCAAACTGCTTTGGTTCACATCCTGGGGGAAATTTCGGGTTGTTTATAATCGGGGTGAGCTGTGAACCAGTGGACGAGAGCTTAAACTTAGTTTTACATTTCGACCAGACTTCCTAAGTGTGTCTCATTGCGTCTAACTGGAATTTGTGCACCGTCATATCCCTTCTATCCATAGACCAGAGGCAGGCTGGCAGAGAAGGTGTCTTGGCGTATTGGGATTCGATATCTACCCAACAATGTTGGCCCGGGTCTGCGTTCCACACTACTGCCTGTTGTAGCTGAGCCACTTGGTAGTATTTTAAAATATCTGGCACTCCTAGGCCTCCTCTTCCTCTGGATGACAAAAGGACTGACCTAGCGACCCGTGGTCTTTTTTCCTTGCCAAATAAAATTAAACATTCTGTTTTGGATTTTTTTTAGTTCAGAGCCTGGGACATGGATCGGGAGTGTCTGGAAGTAGTATAATAATCTAGGGAGTATATTAATTTTCACCGAGACCATTCTCCCGATCCATGAGATCTGGTAACCTTCCCATTTGTCCAGATCTTTTTTAATTTTCCCTAGCAGGGTTGGGTAGTTATATCGGTATAATGATTGGTAGTCTCCAGATACACTTACACTTACTCCCAGATATTTAATGCATGAGGAGCTCCACCTATAGTTAAATTTACTTTAAGCAGCTTAGCTTCTGGATCTGATAAATTTAGGTTTAGGGCTTCAGATTTGTCATTGTTGATTTTATAGCCTGAAATATTGCAGAATTCTGATAACTATTTATGTAGATTAGGAAGGGATGTCTTGGGATCTGACAACAGTCCCTCCCCCCCCCCCGGAAACTCATAGCCTGAGAATCTCCACTATTTAGCATTCCTGAAAAGGCAAAAGACACATCAATTCTTTATTGCCGGTACAATACACAGGTTGCAGAGCTGACACTCTAAAACCTGAATCAGGGCTCAGAGATAACCAGTGGGGCATATTACCTTTATTTATGACCTGGCTACCCCTTCAAGTCACAGTATTCCCTTTATCACAGCTTATATTAGTGGCAGTATCATAGGACAGTAATAATTAATAACGACCAGGACCCTACATTGCGATGTAAAATATATAAACACATAGCCTTTCTTGTTGGTGTTTTAAAACAGTTAAACCATTTTGCAGCTGAAAGATGTCATTTAATAGCCCCCTTTGTGTCACTACAACCTTTCTCCATGCTGTCTCACCTTTTTCTTATGTCTACCAACTCATCCTTCACTATATGGGTACCATGTTGGAGGCAATGGGAAACAGCCCTGCCCCCCTTTCCTTGTATTTAAAACCAAAATGGTAAATCATGGGTTGACATCAACATGCCTTTTAACAGTGCAGTCTCACTTTAGAAAGATGTTGACTTTTCAGAGATTTTCAAATGATGTCCACCACTGTGAAATTATTCAGGCATAATCATTCCAAATACAGATTCCTTACAACATCTATTTACAAGTTGACAACTGTATAGTCTGGGGAACAAATCTTTAAGTAATGTTATATCAGAGCTGAAAGCGTTAATACACACATGCCAGCGTGATATGCTTATTATAGCCCTCCCACTCCCACAGGGTACTACTGATTCAATCCATTTGGGTTTGGCCTTCTTGTCTCTGGCTTGGTTTTCCATTTCCGCAACCAAATCAATGTATTTACAAATCCTGTGCTGGAATACAGCCAGGGGTTTCTGAAAATGCAGTCTCACATTGCTCGCTCTGCGTAGAGGAAGTAATCCAGACAACTGATGTACCCATAACATACAGTAATAGCTTACATGAAAAGAAGACTTCACAAATACAGTAAAAAAGTGTTAATAGCAAAAGAAGTGGTCTGGTGGTAAGTACAATATCCTTGAAGTCAGTGAACTCGATTCAAATTCCAGGTTCAGCTGTCTTTGTCACATTGAGCAATGTAGGTCGGTGTAGGTTGTAAACTGTAAACTACATCAGATTAGGCAATTAATTTTACTTAGGCAGTAAAACATAGACCGTTAGCCTTATGGAACAGGGAATTATAACTGTTTCAAGTACAGCACTGGGCTCAATGCAGTAACACAGTATATAAGAAAAATATATCATTATAATAATGAGATGAAGGCTTTGATGTAGCATTGAGAATTGAAAACATGCATGTGTATGATGTGTTTTGATTACAAAAAAATGTATATGTTTGGTCTAAATCCCTGAAATTATACTTTAAGACCTTGCATCTTTCTATTTGCAACATGCAAACCTACAAAGTATGATTTCAGGGAGTTTAAAGAGGCACTCCTGGGAACCATTAAAAAAAAATAGGCTTGAAGCAGGGAGTCTCTGGAGTTGACCGCATTAATTTCTTCTCTGGGAATCCCCTGCTTCCTGATATACTTACCTCCATAGGGGATGCTGGTAGCAGCCTGGACCGGGCTATTTGGGGATAACAAAATGGCAGCTTTAAAGTACCCGCATCCTGTGGGCCAATTGGAAGCCGGGATGCCATCCCTTGCGGTTTTTTATTGGCCCACGTGATATGGGCCATTTAAACAGCAGCGAAATACCAGCACCCCCTAAGGAGGTATGCATCTCAGGAAGCAGGGGGTTTCCGGAGCTGACATTAATGCGTGTCAGCTCCAGAGACCCCCTGCTTCCCACCTATTATAATAAATGTAAAAAAAAATAGTCCCTAGGAGTGCTCCTTTAACCAAAACTCAAATGTTACAAACTACAGGCCATTCGTTCATTTGTGTTGCCCGCCAGGCAGGGGGTTGCCAGGTGGCTTCTCCAAAAATACTGGACACAATGGTGAAAAGTATGATGCGCTCAAGACACACACACACGCTCTCATCTCTCTCTGCTTCATGCTCTTTCATCCTCTCCTTGGTCCCTCCCCCAGGTTCCTAACACCTCCTCCTAATTGGCTGCATTACCCAGCAGCAGCCAATCAAGATGGAGGAAACTGCCCAGCCCCCTAGTAATAGCGCTGCTCTCTCCCTGGTCAGGGAAATATCGCAGCCCCCCAAGGCGGTCTGGTAACTATGTCCAAAGAGGTAATAGCGGACACATACATATCCAGTATTACCTCCAGTTTTTTACTGGACAGAGTGTCCTAATACAGGATTGTCTGGTTCAATACTGGACACCTCGCGACCCTATGCATGTGTGCAAACAAAACTTTTACAAAAATAAATATGGTTCCACAAATGAGCTTATATAAATTCTTACGACTAATTAAACCTACAGTACTTACTTCAAGAGTGAGCTAAAACTAAGTCAGTCTGACTCCAAGGAGTCTGTAAGATACATAATAATTATACAGTATGGTATTGTATAGTATGAAAGCACGAGGTCAGATCCCCTATCCCTGTTAACTAATTACAAATAAGTGTCTCTGTTTAAACTAAAGGAAAGACAACATGTATGTACTGTACTTGGTTTAGATAAGGGTGATTTTAAAGTGTAAGTTGAGATTTCCCACTAATTGTGGAATACTAGAGCATTAAAGGGCTGTGTTGACAACTTAGAGGATTGTAAGGGTTCCTCCCTTACGTGTCAGTATGCCGCAGTCCAGGTCGGCTGCCCCCGCTGCATGGCTTCCCCGCTCCTCGGCTCCCGCAGGACGGACTCCCGGCCACGTTACAGGGTGCACGTGCAGGTAGCAGTCTCCTGGCACTCGCGCTGCCGGGTGTCCCCATAATGCGCGTGCACGTCTTAAAGTCACAACACTGCTTTTGCCTCTCACCTGCTCCTAATCACTTACCAGCCTATCTCCACTTTGCTGGATACCCTCCTCCTCTCCTATTGGACCCTGGTGCCTATTTATGCCTTGCTCAGCCTTCCCTTCTTTGGCTGAGCATATTTTCATGGTCCTCCCGTGTGACGTTTTCTCTGTCACACCTTGTGCTTTAACCTCTCGTTGCCTTCTCCCTTGTGTATCGAACCGGCTTGGCTTTAGGACCCCCTCTGGTATTCGACCCCGGCCTCTCTCCAACCCTCGATCTCGGTTCTCGGACAAACTACCACCCTCCTGGCTCCTATCCTCGACCTTGGCTCTGGACTACGACCATTCTCCCGGCTCCTCCCCAGGACTTGGCAAGTACTCAACTACTACCTACCCACCCAGCACCCTCTACTATACGCCTACCGGGCCTGCTCCCGTTGCCGTGGGTGCGTGATGTTTATTATCCGCACCTAAGTACCGGGATCCGGTCTAGTTCGTGGTGAGGGCAGCCTTACAAGGATGATATAATGGCAATGTATCAAAGACTTGAAATACGTAATCGGGTGCTCTTAGCCATCTTGATGAATGGTACAATTATTTTGTGCAAGTGTAACAAATAAGTGCAAAACCACGCAATAATATAGTGAATATATAACGTGAATCTAAAGTGAACAATTATAACACAATTGTGACTGCATACATAGGGAAAATGATGAAAAATAAAACTTCCACCAAGTACTAGTGTGTGAGAAAATTGTGATAATTATTGAAAAGCAGCTCTAGAACCCTCTAAAGACTGTTCCTGGGTGTATGCCATTCTTGATGTCTTCCAAGTGAGGGGAGTGCAAGATGTTCACAGCATGAATATGAAAAAGATAAAAAAACACAAAATAGTGCGACCAATGTAATATCAGGTCTAATGAGTATAATATGTGTCAGTTCCAGACTTTCCTACGGGACTGGGCATATCAGAGACTCTGCTGCCTAAGCTAGTAGCCTTCATAACCCACTTATCGAGCTTTTTTAGCAGTTATCAGTCAAAAAAGCTACAGCTATTCTGAAATCCTCGATAAGTGGACAGCGAATGCATTTTATCGCCGTTTTTGGCTCTCCCCCAAACTCGCCGCCAGGTGTGCAGCGATAAGCCCCTTAAAGGTAGTTTTTGAAAATCTTGCAATTCTTGTAGCTTCTTGTAGCTTCGATTAGGTTATCGAGGCTCTAGAATGGCGATTTTATCCCAAATTCGTCTCGCCAGAAAAAGTTGGCGCGAAGCTGGTGAGAAGGGCTGCGAGAGAGGGACTTAGAGAAAAAAATGAATTTTTCCTGCATCGGATTGATGCCGTGTGTCTCCGGAGCTGTTACGCATTAATATCAGCATCGGAGACCCCCGGTATCAATCCGATGCAGAAAAATGCATTTACAGGCAACTTCATTACCGTAGCAGCTAACCGCTAAGGCAATGAAGGGGTTAACTACCAGTGCCATGTTTATTGCGGGGGTGGGTGAATGTGGTATTTGGCCCATGGTGGGTGTTAAGGTCTTGTGAGGAGGGGGGTGTTGTGGGTGGAGTTAATCCCTTAATTACGTTTGCGGTTAATACCGCTAAGGTAATTAAGTTGTTAACCCCTCCAGCTATACAGCCGGTAGGTATAAACACCCACCAAGGGCCAAATACCACCTTCACCCACCCTGCTACCCACAATAAATATTCAAAACACAGCATAAATAAAGTAAATAAAACTTCTACTTACCCTTGCCATGATTAAGGGCCATCACCATACTCCAGGTCCATGTCCTCTGTTAGCAGCAAGAGTACAAGAAAAATACAATCTAATGGCCCTAACCCTTAATCAACTTACTGGTTAATTACCGCTATAGTAATTAAGGGGTTAACCCACCCTTCTCGCTACCCACCTGGGAGGCCTAACCACCCACCCCGGCACAAGTAGCCCCACCCTCTACCCATTGATTGGCACAGTGGTACATCATACCCATATAATATGGGCATGATAAGCCACTATAGCAGTCAATGGCCAACCTATAAAAAAAATCATCTAGCCCAAAAATATACAACAAATAAAGAAAGAAAGAAGCACCTATACACCAGAAGAATAAAATAACTAAAAAGCCTCAACTACACATCAATAAAATTATTCTAACACCAAAAAAGCAAAAGAATAACAATTATGTTAGTCCAAAATACTAGAATACAATTAAATAAACACCTAACCAACAAAACAATTCAAGAAATAAAACCGCTAACCAATCCAAAAATGTACTAAAAACAAGCCATCCAAATACCAAACAATTTAGTGAAAACAATAAACAGAAATCGAAAAAATAACAATCTATTGTAAACAAGCATTTGCCAGAAAATGTATTGCCTGTCACTGTATTTATCTGTACCCTAAAGGGGCACAGATGAATACATTAGCAGTCACTGGTTAATGAAAAATATAAAAAGAAATACATACAATACAAAAACAGAAAAAGACAATTACATACATTCAATATTTATCTTACCTTTAGAAGTCTTTACCCTCCGAATCCTGGTGTATCAGGCAGCTCTCGACCCGCGACATCATCCACTGCAATCCAACTCCATCCTCTTTGAAGATCAGCATCAAGTACAAAAATCTTCTTTCTTTCATCTTCTTTCACCTTCTATCTTTAATTTATTTATTTATTTATAAAATATTTTACCAGGAATATTTTGTCATTCTTTTCTTTAACTTCTTTTCTTTCAATCCAAATCCAATGGTAAATCCAAAACGGATGTTGACTCGTCGACATCTTCAGCTAAAATAAGATAGAACAGGCCGTATATAGGGCCTGTGACGTCACTGTGACAGGGTAAATAAAAGCCACCAGCTATATGCCTGGAAAACCTATGTCTAGTCTGCAGTGCAGCAGTGACTAGGTTAACTTCAGCTGGGAACCTCAGGACAATTAGTTGGATCCCAGCTGCCTAATCAAGGTGTGTTAAAACCACAGGCTGTAGACACATGGGTGCTGGCTGTTGAGGAGAGAGGAGTAAGCTACTGAAGAGGTTACTGAAACAAGGTCTGTTATCAAAGTACATGAATTATGAACTGTCTGTCTCCTGCATAGAAAAGGGTAGCTGCCTGATTTTTACACTGTCTGCTAAAGAGAAACTGTTTTGTTTTGTCTGCTGAAGAAAAAGCCATTTTCTTTTTGTTTGCTGATGAAAAGCTATTTTTGTTTGTGTTTGCTGTATATCTTTTAAGGCTAAATAAATAAGGCTTGTCAAGAAACCCGCGTGTATAGTTGCATGTACCCTGCAACAGTCACATTTTAGGGTCAGATGGTACAGCTCCAATCTGATTGGATGCTGTATCATGTGACTGTCATATTTTATATGTTCCATTCATTAAAAGGATGTGACATTAATTTACGGGATGATGTTACATCCTTTTTACTAATGGAACATATCACATGGTACAGGAACCAATGGGATTGTCTTCATACTGATTGGCTGTAATACCACGTGACATAATGCATGTGGTTTTAAGGATGGGACGTACCTCCCTTGGAGTTGACGTCACATCCTTATGTAGCCAGGTCTCCCCAGCCTGTCAGCACCCCCCTCACTTTGCTGACGATCGCGGGTGCAGCCGAGTCAAATGGCGGCCCCGCGCAGCGATCGCAGGGGTGAGGGTGGTCAGGCCCCGGCTCGGGGGTTGCCGGGGACGCGTGCGGCCGGTTGCCAAGGCCGCACGCGCGTCACAGGGCTCCCGGCGCTCCCGGAGCCGGGCGGTGAGGGCGCCGCCATGTTGCGCCAGTTCGTGCATGTGCAGTAAGCCCCCGGCGGCCCGACAGAGTCGCGCATGTGCAGAAGTTACCCTAGAGCCAGGGAACAGCTGCGTGAGGGCAGGGACCGTACAGGAGAGGTTGCGGCGGCCATTAGGGATTCGCGCAGGCGCAGGGAAGGCGCACATGCGGCCCCAATGTAATTGCAGCCTCCACGGGACTACAACTCCCATGTGGCTTAGGGCCAAGCACACCAGGTGCCTTAGTGTGGCCAATGAGGGCCAAGGATCTCTAGAGGGAGAAAGGAGATACGTTGTTTGGGCTTGCAGCTACGCAGTCAGTTGGAGCAGCGGAGCAGAACGGGAAGGAAGGGTGCAGGGAGCGAGTGAAGCTCCTGCATCGCGTAAGGTTTCCCCTCTCCCAGGTAGGCCCCAACTCCCCACCAGGTTAGTGGGTAATTGATAGGGATGGCCCTAGAGAGGGACTCTGCCCTTAGTGAGTGCTGTCTTGTCAGAGTCACGGCTGTCAGTGCTGTGAGGTCTGACAGGCAGGCACAGTGTTTGTGCAGCACGGTTGCTGCACGGAGCAAGTAAGTGGCCGTGCGTTACTGCAGGTACTAGTTAGTTAGAGTTAGGACCGGTAAGAGCTAGGGGGGCGAGATAGGCCAGTTAACCCCTTAGGTCACAGGTAGGTCCTCACTCCCCAGTTTGTGGTGCTACAGGGACAGGCCCTAGGTTAGGGACCGTGTCATGTAGTGCCAGTGTTAGATAGGGATCAGCGGATGCTGCAGTTCCAGTGAAGAGGTCTGGGTGTAAGTCGATACCCAGAGATCAGAGACTATCTCCAGGGTGGGATCGCCCCTGGCTGACCCCTAACAAGGATTCACCGGACTGGATCAGACAGGATCCAGAACGACTGATCCTTTGTGAAGCTGTTGCTTCCCCGAGCACCGGAGTGCTCGGCAGGTTCTATACATATACAAGTGCACCAACGGGCCCTTAGTATAATAGTGACTGCGCAGTCACCCATTGCCTCTCTGCAAGAGTGCGGGACATTGGGTGGGGTTTCTATGGACACTGGGTGGGATCACCTGGTGTTGGGAAAGCGTCCTGTGCGACGCAGTAGTGTCTCCTCTAGAGAGGGACACATGTTATTGGGTGTGATGTCATGAGTATAATTGTTATGTAAGAGTTATCATTTATTCATTCAGTAAACCTGTTATCCATAATACTGGTGTATGTGGTTTCTGGGTGGGTTCCTATGTTAGGGTCATTCTACATTTCCATAGAATCCTGCATAGGTGGAGGCTCTGAAACCGAGACCGTTCCAGAGGATTCACCCCAGGCTCTCACTAGCGGAGGCTCAGGCCTCCTGTGAGCCTGCAGGTATATGCACCACACCTGGTAACACTGTATGTTCTCCGCACCCATACCATATCTGCGATTGGGGGGGGGGGGATACCCATTACATTTGGAGGCACTGCTGAGATACCACCTGGGGTGCCCTGTTCCATTTTTTTCCAAATTGTCCCGTTCCTATTTTTGTCACCATGTTTGTAAAGTCCGGACACGAGATACTTGCCTGGGCTTTGAGGCAATATCTAGAACCTGGCCAGGTAGTGGCGGTAGGAGGCATTCCCGCAATTATACCCGCGGTCAAGGTCCGGGAGTATATGTGTAAAATTCCTGGGTGGCCGTACTCATGTGTCTTAGATGAAAAACAAGATCCCACGTCCACATGGAAAACCATACTTTTTGTAGTAACCCACACTGCAGATATATGCCTGGCAGAGGCACCGTCCGCATTGTTTATGCCGGGGCCCCATCTGAGGGGTACCCCCTAGTCTACGCAGACCCAGCAAAATGGCATCTCCCGCCAAATCAGGAGAGAGCACGTGCTGCTGACTGCCAACCTGCACAGCCAGATGTTGCAACAATCTGTCCGGGTTTGGCGCGAAAATCAGAGCCCCTCCCCTGTGATGTGAGTGACTCAGCGCAGAGCCAGAACCACTCCCTTGTAGAAAGTGCCCTTCCTTCAGATTCCACCAGGGGGAGCAAGCACTGTTATCTTCAACAATACGTTGATGCCGTAATAGACTCTTTGTTCTCTGAGGATGAGATGATGTATGAGGGTGAGATAGACTGTCAGGGGATACACCCTAATGTGTATGTGCCCTGGCGAACGCCAGGAATGGAAGTCCTTGCACTAATGTGTCCCTGCTTGCAAGAAGCCTATAGTGCGGGAGCTACTTTGTCCCAGTTACCAATAGACTTCAAGACCACCGAGGTGGATAGGGAACCGTGTATACAGTGCTTTAGTCCCACCTGTGACTGTGCCAGAGGCGCACTGGCATGGGAGCCAAAATGTGATTGCTGCGGTGCAATTTTCTTGTTGCCTATTGTACCCCAGCCTACAGAGCCAGCTAAGGAGCCAAGCGAACCATTGGCGGAGAAGTGCGCGACCGCAGTGGAGGTACCGGAGCACGCCAGCTTCGTACCAACAACCACTGACTGTATCGCAGAAGACCCCGGTGACTCCCGTGCGGAGGATACTATCGTGATATCCTCCGGGGAAGAGGTTGAAGTCCCATCGGTGGCGATGTGCCTACCGGCGAACCACCCCAGCGGTGATGCAGAGGAGACAGAGGAATCACAGGGTAAGGTGTCTATACCCCCGTCTTCCTTTAGTGATTCCAGCGACCAACCGCTCGTGATGATGTTCCTGCCGGAGGACCACTCTAGTGAAATCATTGAACCAACTATTTCGGTGGATACAGAGCCTGCTGTGGGTCCGTGTGCCCTAGAGGAGGTGTATCCAGATGTTGCGGACCCTGCTGTGGGCCCGTGGGCCCTACAATGGCCAGTCCAGTTTACTCCAATGGTACCCTCGGTCCTAGGCTTGGGACCAGTACCTAATGAAGACAAGGGTGAGTCGACTGCCCCAGGGGTGTTGGGGGTGAGCCTCCAGGTGACTGCGGAGCACGATAGCTCCTTAAGTCTGGTCACCAGGGCGAATGGCTCCCCTCTGCATCGCGTCCTGGCGGAGGTGTCCTCCTTAGAAGGTAGCTGTCCAGTGGTGTGAGTGGACCCGTACCTACCTGATCGTGTTCCAGATGAAGAGGAACCCATCGCAAGCCAGCGGAGTGGTGAGGAACCTCCTTACTTCGCCCCGGCTCCTGATCTGAGTGTGAGCCCGTGCGCTCCGACATCAGTGGTCCCATGACTGGGATCCAATGCTCCCGAGGTTCCAGCAAGTAAGTGGACTGCCCCAGAAGTGCCAGGGACAGGTCCTGAGACAGCCGAGGTGGGAATTGACAGCGTCCCCGAGGACCTGTTGGCCACCGTGAATCACCGCAGTGGTAAGGTATCTACACTTTACCCCCTGACAGGTGACACAGAGACTGTGAGGAAAGAGACATTGTCCATTGCTCGCTTCTCAGTGGGAGCCTCGCAAGTGTGTAGGGACAAAGACTGTGTAAAGAGGGATTCAGGGAAAGTTGCCTCCTTTAAGCCCAAAAAAGAGCGCTCCATTCATCATGTGGTGGACCGAGGGAAAGGTCCTGGCCTCCTGGCCTACCGCATCCATGCCGCGGAGGGCCGGGTAAGGGCCTGGCTAAGAGACATTGTACTATTCCTTCCACCAGGGGGAGGAAGTAGTACAGAACCGGTGACTGTCACCCCAGAGTGTGCTCTACAGGAGATTTTTCTGGAGGAGGCTCACTGACCCAAAAGTGAGGTACCCCCACATGATCAGTTAGGGGCACCCCACAAATGGTCTCAGCAAGCAGCTGATGTTCAGCTGGCCTCGGGCATTATGTGTGAATTTCAATGTACCCAGTCATATAATTGCCATGTGATGAGTTGTATTTTCTATTCTCTGCATTTTGATTATATAACTATTATGTCGATTGATGTCGTTCCCCAAGCGGGAACGTTGGATTTTCCACCAGGGGGAGAGTTTATCCAGGTCTCCCCAGCCTGTCAGCACCCCCCTCTCCTTGCTGACTATCGCGGGTGCAGCCGAGTCAAATGGCGGCCCCGCGCGGCGATCGCAGGGGTGAGGGCGTCACAGGGCTCCCGGCGCTCCCGGAGCCGGGCGGTGAGGGCACCGCCATGTTGCGCCAGTTCGCGCATGCGCAGTAAGCCCCCGGCGGCCCGACAGAGTCGCGCATGCGCAGAAGGTACCCTAGAGCCAGGGAACAGCTGCGTGAGGGCAGGGACCGTACAGGAGAGGTTGCGGCGGCCATTAGGGATTCGCGCAGGCGCAGGGAAGGCGTGCACGCGGCCCCAATGTAATTGCAGCCTCCACGGGACTACAACTCCCATGAGGCTTAGGGCCAAGCTCACCAGGTGCCTTAGTGTGGCCAATGAGGGCCAAGGATCTCTAGAGGGAGAAAGGAGATACGTTGTTTGGGCTTGCAGCTACGCAGTCAGTTGGAGTAGCGGAGCAGAACGGGAAGGAAGGGTGTAGGGAGCGAGTGAAGCTCCTGCATCGCGTAAGGTTCCCCCTCTCCCAGGTAGGCCCCAACTCCCCACCAGGTTAGTAGGTAATTGATAGGGACAGCCCTAGAGAGGGACTCTGCCCTTAGTGAGTGCTGTCTTGTCAGAGTCACGGCTGTCAGTGCTGTGAGGTCTGACAGGCAGGCACAGTGTTTGTGCAGCACGGTTGCTGCACGGAGCAAGTAAGTGGCCGTGCGTTACTGCAGGTACTAGTTAGTTAGAGTTAGGACCGGGAAGAGCTAGGGGGGCGAGACAGGCCAGTTAACCCCTTAGGTCCCAGGTAGGTCCTCACTCCTCAGTTTGTGGTGCTACAGGGACAGGCCCTAGGTTAGGGACCGTGTCATGTAGTGCCAGTGTTAGATAGGGATCAGCGGATGCTGCAGTTCCAGTGAAGAGGTCTGGGTGTAAGTCGATACCCAGAGATCAGAGACTATCTCCAGGGTGGGATCGCCCCTGGCTGACCCCTAGCAAGGATTCACCGGACCGGATCAGACGGGATCCAGAACGACTGATCCTTTGTGAAGCTGTTGCTGCCCCGAGCACCGGAGTGCTCGGCAAGTACTATACATATACAAGTGCACCAACGGGCCCTTAGTATAATAGTGACTGCGCAGTCACCCATTGCCTCTCTGCAAGAGTGCGGGACATTGGGTGGGGTTTCTATGGACACTGGGTGGGATCACCTGGTGTTGGGAAAGCGTCCTGTGCGACGCAGTAGTGTCTCCTCTAGAGAGGGACACATGTTATTGGGTGTGATGTCATGAGTATAATTGTTATGTAAGAGTTATCATTTATTCATTCAGTAAACCTGTTATCCATAATACTGGTATATGGGGTTTCTGGGTGGGTTCCTATGTTAGGGTCATTCTACATTTCCATAGAATCCTGCATAGGTGGAGGCGCTGAAACCGAGACCGTTCCAGAGGATTCACCCCAGGCTCTCACTAGCGGAGGCTCAGGCCTCCTGTGAGCCTGCAGGTATATGCACCACACCTGGTAACATCGTATGTTCTCCGCACCCATACCATATCTGAGATTGGGGGGGGAATACCCGTTACACTTAAAAAATAAAAAAAAGACGGTTGCATGATTGTCACGGGAGACCAGGCATTTACACCTTATTACCAGGATCATACATTGAGCAAAACAGGTAAAATGAAACAAAATTGTAAATGTATTTGCAGGGAAAGGCATACTCACAATGGAACACAAACTACATAAGAAGAGACACACTTACTTGGGAACTGGGGTAAAAAATTAGACTTTCCTTGCTAAATTACACATTCAACAAGAGTCTTTAGTTGACTGGCACTTAGCCTAAAAGATCCTGGAACCCAAATCGCCATGAAGTTCCTGACGCCACCGCTCCCTTCTCTCCGGAGGACTTGCTTTTCGTTGACCGGGACTGTTATGATTAATTGGCGTTAACTACGGGTAACGTCACGTTAAATAGGTGGATAGTAAACATGTGCCATGATTGTCATTCAGCGGCATGATGAACGGAGCCTTTCTGATATTGTTTGTGTGATATATTATGTAGCCAGGTCCCCCCTTCCGTTGCGGACACCCCCCTCCTCGTACTCACTGCGGCCGTTCGCGGGGAGGTGTGGGGGCATGTGCGCGAGCAGCGTGCTATCCTCTGACGCGGCCAGTTGCCGGGGATGCGTGCGGGTGGTTGCCGGGGACGCGATCGCGTTGCGAGGCTCCCGGCGGTTCATGAAGCAGGGCGCCGCCATTGCGCATTGCCTCACGCATGCGCAGTGAGAGCCAAGCGCCGGGAGGCCCTCAAACAGCTCGTGCATGCGCAGTGATAAGCGCGCGAACGCTAGCCTACCAGGGAAGGCTCTTGGAAGGGGCTACAAGTCCCATGAGCCTCAGCAGCGCCCCACGTGACCCCAAGGAGCCAATAGGGCTACAGCATCTCCCTGCAGGGGAGAATAGATACATTTCATGGGCTTGGAGCACGCTAGTCAGTCAGCGCCAGGAGCAGCCAGGAGAAGGAGGTAGGGTGCAGGAGTCAGTGACTCCCTGCGCTAGGCCAGCAGCCCCTGAGGCCCGAGATAGCCCTGAGCCACCCAGTAGAGTGAATTGTGTCAGGGACAGGCCCCAGGTTACTATCCAGAGCCAGTTAGGGACACAGCGGACGCCGCGCGTCCATCCAGAGGCAAGGGATCAGACCTTCGCTGTCGCTGCAGCAGCCATCCAGGTAGGATTGCCCCGGACGGTAGTTCCTGCCGACATCAGGATCCTTTGTGAAGTTCCTTGGCAGGCCCGGGCACCGGAGTGCCCGGCAGGTAATCCACAAGTGCACCAACGAGTCCTATCATATTCACATGGGACATAGTGGCTGCGCAGTCACACATACATATCTCACTTGAAGGGTGGGGTAATACTGTGTGGGGTTACTGGACACTGGGTGGGATCATCCGGTGGAAGTGCAGGTGGAGGTAGCGTCCTGCGAGACGCATTAGTTAGTGTCTCCTCTAGGGAGGGACACCTGTTGATTTGTTGATGGTGATGCATGATTACGGTTACACTAGTAAAGGCATTAGTTGTTATCCATACTGTGTGTTGAGTGATATATATTGTCCTGCGAGGAACCACTCCCCCTCTGGTGGGAGCCATCGCAGGTGGAGGCGCTGCACCGAGTACAGGGTTACTCATACTATACTTGCCCCAGGTTCCCCGTGGCGGAAGCTCAGCCCTCCTGTGAGCCTAACAGGTTCCCCTTACATACGCCATATATGCGTATTAGGTTACCCTTACATACGCCATATATGCGATTGGGTGGGGGGGAATACCCGTTACAATTATATACATTTATTCACTTAATTATAATCACTTACATCTTGTTACTGTACAATGTCATATTTGTTTTTAGATGTAATCACTTTGCACTTTATTATTGAGTACAAAGGACTAATGTACAGGAATCTCTGATATTTCCTTCAGATTGCTCCTCTGACATATTACATGCCACTGATTATAAGCGCTGTTATCTATTGGGTTTAACCTGCACAGCTATTTTCTTAATTGTTTTTAACCATCGTTGTCACAGGAGACCAGGTACTTTTTACACCATTTATATATTACCAGGATCATTCATTAGGCAGAACAAGATAGTAAAAACAAACGGCGTTTATTTAGGTAAACCCACATACAAGAAGATGAAATACACAAGGAACAGTTAAAAATACACTTACTGGAAGTCTGGTGGAAAAATCTAGGCTTTCCTCGGTGCAGGGCGCCCACTTGGATGATCTGACCCTGACTGAGATATACCCCCGGTACCCCTGGTCCTCTTTTCGGCTTCAAATCCTAGCCGCGATCGCTCTGTTCGATTCTGAGAACTTGGGCGCAAAAGACGAGGCAAACTTTTCAGGATTCCAAACGAAGCCGGGTGCTCTGTTATTTCATAACAGATCAACTTTGAAAAGACCGCCGTAACTTCATCAACTCACCTTATTGGTTGGCCTGGATGGCCTTGCTCCCTCTCCTGGTCAGCACCTTACATACACTCTGCTTGTCTATCCCCAGAATGGAGGGGGAAGGAGCAGCCAATCGAAGCGTGGGAATTCCTCCCCGTCAGCCAATAGAAAGAGGGTCTCATCCCTGGCTCATGTCAGAGGAGCAGGCGAGCCCAGCAGGCGCGAAAAGCCGGGTGAGCGGGAAATATGATTTTAGCCAAAAGTAGAGCAGACTCTATGGCTGCATCCTCCCTGGCTACTCATTGCCACCGGCAGGGCTGGCTCCACCAAGTCTGGAAACTACAATAGGTATCCCCATGGGGTGCCTTTTGTAGTCCAGACCTGGCCATTTGCCCTTTCCTCGCCCACCAAGCGTTTTCACACCTCTGGACATCCTCTCCCCTTTGAACTATGGACCCTATGCAGACTTGCTGGCACCTTAACTGGATGCCCGGGCAAGCTGCATAGAGCCTTATAAGATATGTATCAAACATCAAAAAAACTTACTTTAATACATGGGGGACATTGGGGAGACTCATGACTGTAAGGGACTAAGGACTGGGATATCAGGGCTTAAAACTCAGGCGTCTGGGAGACGCTGGACAGTCCCATAATTCTACTCATGTACCGACAAATGGTGCCTGCACGTCGGGTAGAATGAAGGTATAACCGATAGCTCCGGACTCCAAACTCCTGCAAACAAAATAATTGCATTCTTAAACCAAATATCCCACCTAAAACTTAAACACAGCAAGTTTCATGAATCTGGGATAAAGGTAACATGGAAAGTGGAAAAGCAGGGACACTAACTTTTCATGCCAAGATACCTGGGCTCTGGCTTATAGTTCTAGGTAGCTGCCAGGGACCCACAGGACGCAAGTGCAACCAGAGGGCTTAACCTTTATTATGAATCCTGGTTACCCTTGCCCGTCACAATCATCTTTAGTATGAATAAACTTGTTATTGTTATTATTGCACATTGCATAGTGCCCTATTGTGGGGGAGTTCTTCCTTCTTCTTTAGGGGGTTATCTTTATGGCATATTTCTATCCTGTTATCTGTTCCTGGAGCATTGTCCCATTTTCTGATTGCATTTTTTTGATTCTTATTTATATGTGGGCATTTGCAGTGTCGCTGCTTTATTACAGTTTACTTTGGAGAGTGTCCTCAGTTCTGCAGACAGAAAATAGGAGTTGCCATGATGGACACTGCAAATGCAAAGCCATCCTGGAGAATGTTGTTTATCTGTCCTTGGAAGATGGCTAACTTGCTGAAATTACTGACTCCAGTTGTGCTGGGATCACTTTGTAACTCATTACAGATCAGTGCACCCAACCTTTCAAATTCCTTCAGCATCAGATTCCCTCATTATAAAAACACTGGGAAAATGTACTTCATTAAGATAGTCTTTTCAATGCTCTCTTGATAGCCTCACCCTTCGTCCTCCTGCTATCACTATGACATCTATTAAACGGATATGAAGAGAAAAGAAGCACATTTTAACAGCTAAGCTCATGGCAGGATCCATAGATCCTCAACCACACCAGTCTCTTTCATTCACTATATCTTATTGCACACGTTCGCTTTTCCTTTTGAGTTATTAACTCATACAAATCAAGACTTCCTATAAGGGATGCAAGTGTAACGGGTATTCACTGTGAATACAGACGCTACTAATGCTATATTTACCTGTGTGGCCATCAGGAGCCAAAGCCTCTGCATGGAGAGCTTGGGGTACATATATATATATCACAATATCTCGTGGTGCAACGCCTCCACCTGGGAGGGATCCCGACGGAGCGGGATGAATCCCTCACAGGACACAGCACAATAATACTCACTGGTATAAACAGAACGGTCTTTACTGAACACATGCACATATGTATACTTATACTCTATATGGATCTTAACAAAACTCATCTCGTTGAGAGTATTATCCTTCCCAACCACCGTGTACCCCCACACCGTGTCCAAGTGTACTATACAGGGCCCTTAGCCACTCTACCACGTAAGTGTCCCCAAGTGATACCCCCGCCCTTTAGGCGTGCTTCTTGCATTGCTGTACAGTGTTGGTGCACTTGTAGAATGATACCTGCCCGGGGCTCCGGCCCCGGGTTCCGCAGACTACAACAGGGATTCCGTCCGGTCCGACATCGTCATCCGCCACTGTGTGGGGTGAATTCCGGCGTGGATAATATCACCGTAAGTCTCTGTGTCTTTGGTGGCATTCTGAGCCCAGAACCCACCTTGCAGGACTGCGCTGCATAGCACTGTGTTCCTGACTACCAAACAGATAATGGGGCAGAGTCCCTATCTAGGGCCTGTCCCTATAGCACAACAAGCTGGGAATATGGCTCAGGACCTAACTGGGGCCTAGGGGGCTGCTGGCCTAATGCAGTGGGTCACAGACCCCTGCACTCACCTCCTACCCCTAGTCCTTCCTGGTCCTGACTGTGTGGCTCAGCGCACGAAAATGTATCAATCCCTGAGATCAGGGAGATACTCCAGCCCTATTGGCTCCCTAGCATCAGGTGGTGCCCTCCTGAGGCTCATGGGACATGTAGTCCCTGCCCATAGCCTCTCCTCATTGGCCGCCTCTTCGCGCGCTTGCACTGCGCATGCGCAATCTCTCTGAGAGCCTTCGCAACTGCAAAGAGGGTCCGGGGCTACACAAGTATAAACCAACCTCACACTGATGAGACCCATTAAGGTTGAAACATGTCTGTGAGTGGTTTGACTTGCTTTGCATCTATTCCCATGCTGTGCTTAAAAGCTGTGTGAATGGCGACGCATTTGCTTATACTGTATGGGCTCCATGTGAATGGATATTCCAGGAAAAAAGTGACACATTGTGTGCTCATTTGCATGTCATTTCCCAGAATTCCTTGCTGCAGTGGGAGCACTGTATGCTAGGTGATAAAGGTGCAGACCTTTCTAAGACATGTGAATGTGCTCACAAGTGATATTCTTTATTGGCTATATGCTAACGGTGGAGGTTTTTATTGCCTTTTTCACCCACCATAACTTAAAAAAAAAAATATATATATTTTTTTTTTAAATGTTCTTTTGTACATCACTGAATTTGAACCCAATTGTTCTGGTGATACCTCCATAATGATACATATAGTAATAATATTAGCCTTGAGTTTATTTATACAATGTTTTACCTGGAAGTAATACATTGAGAGTTACCTCCCGTTTTCAAGTATGTCCTGGGCAATGGTGGTGCTGGTAATGTGTGGAGAGCCCAAATAAAGACAGCACAAATGTAATACAGTGTGCTAGTGTTCTGTGATTTCTGGACAAGAAATAGGGGAGCGAACCCCTCGGGATACTGTGGCTACCAAAACCGTGGTGGTTCAATTTATGCAAGTCCCTGGTAGCAAGAGGTGGACATCCTTTAAATTGTAAAGACAATAAGCAACCCAGATTTAGCCGTGCAGACTAAAGCAGGGCGGGGGGCTTTTAGGCTGCTGTTCACTTGTTTGTTCAATAAAGTTTTTTATTTTTTCTACATGCGTTTGGCTGTTTAGAGGAGTCGTGACCGCGGCGTCACTCGCTTTTTCACCTATCTCTTCTGTGATTTCTGTGCAGAATAACTGAACATGTTCTAACACTCCTCTAACACTGAACCTCTTGTGATACTTATGGCTGAATAATTTAGAATAGACAGCTCAGTGACAGCCATTCTCTGTAGCTGAAAGTGTCCAGCTATCACTTGAAAAAGACCACTAGGTCAAAACGTTGCTTGTTTTTGGCTTTAATAAATCAGAATTAGAAAATCTGTCAGTGCTCTGCGATTTCTTCCTTTTATATGTTCCTGGGTATGCTGCAGGCTATCATCTTCTTGCATGGAGCACCGGTAATTGTATCAACCCCTTTTTTATGTTTATAGAGGTGTGTAGCATGTACCTTTGGTTTTCAGCTCAGAGGAGTCCCATAACCAGTGTTCATAGCCTTCTTTTTCAGACTTCCTACGTGCTAGTATAACTATTGGGTGCTTGAAACCTGCAGTTCTGATGTAAAGTACACAGAAAAGTGGGCAGGAATATGGTCCGAATGACATTGTGAAAATCCAAGCGCTGCAAACCAGTAAAAGGGAAGAGATTTATTTCCCTTTCCCTGTCACTCTCCAGCCTGCACTTTTGTTATGGATGGAATACATTTGTTGCTATTAAATTCCCCATTACAAAATCTGAACAAGTATAATCTGTCATACGTCAATGACACAGCCAATGTAACTTGTTTTGTACCGAGAACTAAAATACTGGTGGGCGCCCAAATTAGGGCGACTAGGTGACATTCCACATAATTGTCTAGGGAACAAAACCGTAAGAGGAGAACGGTATAGCCAGGTTTTGATCCTGGTCAAAAGAAATGTGTTGATTGTGAACAAATATAATGGGTCGAGTTGCACAAGGCATGCTTAGTTTCAGACACAAGAAAAGACTTTCATGAGATGACTTTATTTAAGCCTGTAAAGAGATCAAACTTCCAAAACAAGAGTAAAAGGCAATTTTCAGGGAGGATATCATGCTTCAAGTCAAATATAAATTGTCCTCTGCGATGGATGCTACTTGCTGCATGTCATGGCTTCCTTGCCCTCACAAAAAGAACATTATTAGTATTTTAATAGCACGAGTCTACATATATTGCAGCTATTAAAACTTCAGTACAAAGTCCTTCTAGGATGTTTTAATGATCAATGTGTGACTTGTGAATGAAGAGCTGCAAGCGATTAACCCAGCAAAAGACCTCCATCAGTCAAAGCAGTTCTAGTTTGTAAAGACAGCTACTTTAAATATGAGACGTAATGAAGCCACATATTACTAAGCAGTGCTATGCCGTCCAAGTGAGTGGGCTCTATGGTATAGCACCACTTAATAAATAGAAGCTTACGTGTCTCTTTATTTTAATTACAGCAGCGGCAGCTTTTATTGCTACCTTTACCGGCGGCACTCCGGGATCTATTCCAGCTGGCGGGCAGTCTAGACCGTGCGCCGCCGCGTGTTCCTCCGCGCACCGCCCTCCACTTCGCTCGCATTTTGTCCCCCCTTCTCGACCCCGGCTCCTGCTCTGCCCCTCTGCTTCCCCGCACCCCCGCTTACCTCACTTTAAACTCCAGGGGTGTCGGGGGAAGCCGTGGAAGCCGGGGAAGCCGGGCGCGCACGAGCATGTGATGTCACAGTGATGCCACAACAAGCCGCGTCACCACGCTTCCCTCACGCATCCTGCCGTGCGGGAAGTGTTAGAATAAAACCTGCCGGTGCTGTATATATCAGGAGCACAGATTATTTTTTAATTTTAAATATGATTGTAGGAGAAGTATGCAGAGGTTTTTGAAAAGAAGACATTTTTAGGGGGAAATCATATAGCCTTTTAGTAGCCGCAACTTTGAAAACATAAACATCAGCATAAACAGGGTTAAGAAAACAAACCAGGCCTAGCTCCTATAGGGAGCACTGACTACACCAATAATGTAGTCTCTATCTATGGGTTGCGGGGAGATTGCTCTCTCTTCATTGGTCCAGGGTTGTAGCTTTCTTTTTGCATTGTATTCCTCAGTCGTAATTCGGTTCTTCTTTCCTGGATTTTGTGGAAAGCCGATTGTAGCACTGAGACGGCATTGCAGGTGCGCTTAAAGCAATGCACAGCTTGCTTGGCTCTGACGTAGGACCTATATCTGGACTGAATCACACAAGTAGCTTTCTTCCTTTTCTTGTAGCATCTTTGCTGCAGATACCTCCTAATATTTGACTGAACCACAATTACACACTGCTTCAAATGTTCATACTTCTTTCTTTGACATTGCATCCTCCATATTGCCTGGAGAATGCAGGCTGCTTTATTCTAGTGATAAAGCTGACAACCTTTCTTTCCTCTGTAGGCAGCCTTGATGATGACAGTTGCAGAGCTTTTGGAAGATAACTGTATCTCTCCGATCTTCCTTGGATAAGAGTTCTGTAGTATTTCTAGGGAGTTAGAATGCTTCTCTTCTTTCTTTCAGAGTCTGCTTTGATCTGAGAAAGTTTTAACTGAAAACAAAGGGATTCACATATTTCCTGCTCCAAGGCGCCCTTTTCTTCTTTCAGAGCTAACTGCACTTCCAATTTTTCTTGCTCCATTTGTTTTTTCACTCTTTTTTCTTCATGAAGCTTCTAATTTCTTTCACTGACTTGGTCAGTCAGATCTGAAACCGTGCCTTTCAGGTTTCTGTTCTCTCTTTTTACCATCTCTTAAACACTCAGGACCATTTCGTAGTCATATTTCCATCTACACACCTCGGTGCTGAGACTTTGGATTTCCTGGTGCAACACTTATAGTTCTGTGTTGAGAATGTGAAGCTCTTTCTGAGATACTTACAGATTAGTACTGAGACTGCAAACCTCTTTTTGAGAGACTTACAGCTCTGTACCGAGACTGAATCTTTTTCTGAGAGACTCCCAGTTCTGCACCGAGACTGTGAAATTCCTTTTGATAGATTTCCAGTTCTCTGCTGAGACTGCGGACCTCCTGGTGAGAGACACCCAGCTCTATTCTGAGAGTGTGAACCTTTCTTTGAGAGAATTCCAGCTCTGCACTGAAACTGCAAAACTCCCTTTGTGAGATTCTAGCTCTGTGCTGAGGTGGTAAGACTACTTCTGAGAGAGTTCGAGCTCTATACTTAGACTGATGGCCTTCCGAGAGATTTTCAACTCATCCTGAGCCTCCTCATAATTCTGCTTCAGGTCAGCAAGGATTTCATTAGAGTAGCTCCACTTCTCAACCATGGTGACAATAATAGCGTTTGCCATTTTCAGATCAGTCCTCAGGTCTTCCAACTCAGTTCGTAAGAGACGATCTGTCTTCTCCAAAGTTACTCAGAGTAAGTTGCGAACAGAGCCCCCTGTTGCTCAGCGTTATCTTATATCTCTGGATCCAATCTTTCACGGAGGAAATGGCAGCCATATCTGGCAGTGCATGTTCAGGGATCGTCACTTATTTGTTCTGGCTCCACTTCCCTGGTACTGTTTGTGCAGGATTTCTCACTGCCAGAACTGGATAGACACCACTTCAGGGTCACGACCTGCCTTAGGCCCACTGGAGATTCCACCATTCCCGGGATGAATCTGCCAGATGCTCTAGGCTGCATGGAGTCTCAGTCCCCTTCTGATGTCGTTGGGTCATCTGCGAACGTGTCAGTAACTTCCAGAGAGCCTCTTTTCTTATTCTTTCTCTTCCTCTTTACTTTGGGAGTGCTTTACAGAGACATTTTGCAGGCACAAGTCCCTGCCCCATGGAACTTACAATCTATGTTTTTGGTGCTTGAGGCACAGGGAGATAAAGTGACTTGCCCAGGGTCACAAGGAGCCGACACCGGGAATTGAGCCAAGTTCCCCTGCTTCAAACTCAGTGACAGTCAGTGTCTTTACTCACTGAGCCACTCCTCACTCCTCTCTTATGAAGTAGGTCTCACTGTGAAATGCAAAGGGTGACGAGTAACTGGGAGCAGAGTGTGGATCTGAAAAAGTAGGAAGTGACGTCAGATACCAACAGGCTGGCCGAGTACACACAGACGTCAGGAACTTCGTTGGTTTGGGAGGGACTCCCCAGCATTCCCTCTTCATCGCTTCATGAAAAAAAATATTATTGAGTCTTTTCCAATTTGTGAAAGTGTGAGAGCAATTGTGCGCATTTCCATTTTATTGATTTCAGTTTTAATATACTATACCATGAGTGTTTTATTTCTACATCTTATGGTATTCCAAATGAGGAACTTCGTTCCACACCTGGACCTCTGAAATAGGAGTTTCACCAGTATTGACGTGCCTTTGACCTAGGTACTCCATGTGAGTGCATTTCCTATCACTTACAATTACATTTCCCCCTTTTGACTTAACTTACTACACTATATAACTATTTTTTCTGTTTTTCTTCTGTCCTCAGTTCTTGCAAGCTGCGCTGTTTTTTTCTTCTGTTGGTGGAAATTCCTGTTTGGGACAGTGGGATATCTCTTCTCCAGTAGTAGCAGCAGCAGCAGCAGCATCCATCAATATAGGGACAGCTTAAAGTTATATATATATATATATATGAATGTATAGAGTTTATTAATAGCCACTGTTTTACATTATTGCGACAGTTTGTATTTTTTAAAACCTTGTACACTACACAGGTGATTTTTTAGTGCTTTTCTTTGCTGGGTTTTGTGTATTTTCTGTCGTAGCATCAACTTGTACCAGAAGTAATAAAACTTTTCATACGTGTGACAAAAATGCAAATAGAAAATTGAGCAGTGTGTCAAAATAAACTTCTATGCGTTGATACATATTCCCCTTTTACCTAAGTTTTGAATTCACTTACCACCTTCCTTCATTGTAATATAAAACAGGTGGTAACAATGTAAAACTAGTGAAGTGCTGTGCCCTAGGTTTAACAATATAGAAGCTTTTGCTGACATTGGAACTCTAGAAAAACAGCTGATTTAGGATCCAAGGCAGCAATTACAAGTAACAAACAATAAGCAACATTCAGCAAGATTACAGAACAAGAGGTAGTGAATACATCTTCCTATATTACTTTAGTGCTACCCAACAATGAGCCATTACAATGCTCCCTCAAGGCATGAACATGGAACAAAACCCATCTTCTTATTTATCACATTGAGATAAAGCTGGAAGAAAAAGCTTGTAATGTAAGAATGTAATGGTAAAAAAAAACTGTAATTTAGACATTTAAAAAAATGATGAGTAATGTCTTAAACCAGAAACTTTTAACTAGGTTACCTTGTATGTAAATTTAGGAGCCTATTCAGGTAGTGTCGATGTTATCACTGCTAAATTGAACGTTTTGGCATGACCCTACCTCACATCTGACATTTGTGTTATCCGGTCAGGGCCGCCGACTAGGGGGGACAGCCAGGACAAGTGTCCCAAGCCCGGTGGCTGTGGGGGGCCTGACGGCCGGACAAAGCACTTGGGCCAGACCTCTCGGGGCCACCGGGCCATCTCAGGCCTCCCCCTCACTCTGTCCCTCGCTTCTGATGTCAACGCATCACTGGGCCTCCCTGATGCTGATGCACACCAGAAGCTCAGCACAGCTTACTTCCAGCGCATGCTGACGTCAGAGAGGCCCGGCACGTGCCAGAAGCTCGGCGTGGGACAGTCAGTGAGGAGGGAAAACATATATTTTTTTTTCAACAAAAAAGGTTTTTTTATTGGGACAAGGTACAGTTCACAAGATAGCTGACAACCCATTATCTTATATGAGTGCCCTCGTGCCCAACATTTTGTTTTACAGTATCAACTGCAAGAAAAATAAAATTAACTGACTTACAAGACGAACAAGACAAACTCAGGGGAAGAGGGGGGGGAGGGGGGGGAGGGCGGCCAGGTAAGACGGCCAGGTAAGACGGCCAGGTGAGACGTGTCTCCAGACTGTGTTCTTGAACCACCGGCACTGTGTTTGTTCTGAGGGAGCCGACTGCCAGTCCCTTCGCGATCATCGTGGGTCTGCCCTATCGGTGCTCTAACCTGTCATTGTCCGTGCCGCTGCCCCGGAGGAGAACGCATCTTCTATTATCACAGCAGAATGTTGGTGGCATTCACCCCTGGGATGTCAGATTGGTCTAGCCAAGGGGCCCATATTTTTAGGAAATTTGTGCCGGTGTCATTGACCAGACTCGTCAATTGTTCCATCCGGCAAACGTACCAGATTCTGTTCCGAATTTTCATCATCGTGGGTAAGTCTGGTTGCTTCCACAGTGCCGCAAGTTCGCACCTCATGGCTGTTGCAAAGTGTGCAATCAATTTTTGCGCCGGTCTGCCTAGCCCCCGCCTGCGCCTGCCCAGCAGGAACAGCCAGGGGTCCAGGGGGACCGGCCGTCCGAGAATTCTCTCTAGCTAATTTTGGATTTCCTCCCATAAAGGTGCCACTTTGGTGCAACCCCACAGCATGTGCAGCAAGTCTGCTTGTTCCCCACACTGTTTGGGACACAGTGGGGGGTAGCCTTTCACAAACTTTGCTAATCGTGTTGGGGTGAGGTACCACCTCATGAGGACTTTATATGCGTTCTCCTTCAGGGTTGTGCAGATCGAGCTTTTAGCTGCTGCCAGCACTATAGAATCCCAGTCTTCGTCTTCTAAGGTCTCCCCTAAGTCAGTTTCCCATGCCCGTCTATAGTTCAGTTTGGTATCGTCTGTGGTCTCAGGGCAGACTACCGCTCTGTAGATCGTAGAAGTAATTCCCGAGGTGTCCGTTCCTCTTGAACACAGCTGCTCGAAATTGGTACGCTTCGGGCGTTTAGGGATTTTATTGGAGAAGGCTCTAATCTGAAGGTATCTAAAGAATTCGGAATTTGGTATCCCCGTTTCAGATTTAATTTGGTCGAATGATTTTAATAGTGGGCTACCTTTCAGATGTAGAAGCCTCGTGAGGCCCTTTGTTTTCCAGGCCCCCAGGTGTCCACCCGGCATGCCCGGAGCGAAATCAGGGTTCCCTACAAACGGGGTCATATATGTGTGCTGGGTGGTAAGCGCACATCTGAGTCTGGTGTCCCTCCAAACTGCCAACGAGCTCCTCATAGTCGCAAGCGGTATCCCTAAGGATTTTTGTACTCTCTGTGGAAGCCAGATTAAGTCCTGTAACTCCACCGGGGAGCTACATTCACGTTCCAGTTCTACCCACCTCCGGAGAACCGTCGGCAAGTGCCACTGTACGATTTGAGTCAATTGTGCTGCTCGGAAGTAGGCCATCAAGCAAGGTACCCCTAGTCCTCCTCTTAGTGTTGGGCGAATTAATATACTAGCTTTGATACGGGGCTTCTTATTACCCCAGACGAATTTCACCATTGAGGACTGCAAGTGGAGGATGTCAGCCCTGACCACCTGCACCGGAAGTGTCTGAAATAGGTACAGGATTCTGGGGAGGAGGTTCATTTTAAGGCATTGGATCCTGCCAATCCAGGAGATTGCATAGCCTGACCAGAGTCTGAGATCCTCCACTAGGGTCCTTATCAGTCTGGGGTAGTTAACTTTGTATAGGGCGCTATATTCTTTGGTGTTATTTACCCCTAGGTATTTAATCGAGGAGGCTTGCCATTTGAAGTTAAAATTTAGTTCTATCAATTTTGCGGTAGCCTTTGGCAGGTTTAAATTTAGAGCTTCTGACTTAGTTTGGTTAATTTTGAACCCCGAGATCTTATTAAATTTATCTAGCAGGCTGAAGACGTTTGGTAGGGAGGTAAGGGGCTTTGTTAACATTAAGATAATGTCGCCCGCATACAGGGCCACCTTGTGTGACTGGTCGTGAATTTGGATACCTGTTATATCTGGGTTATTACGGATATGTTCCGCCAAGGGCTCGATGCATAGAGCGAATAGTAGTGGGGACAGGGGGCAACCCTGTCTGGTGCCACTCTGTATCGGGAATTCCTCCGAGGGGAAGCCCTGGTGCCGGACCCTCGCCCTCGGTTCATGATACAGAGCTAGAATGGCGCCCAGCATTCTCCCTCCCACACCGAACTCCCCAAGCGTCTCTTTGAGGTAGGGCCAATCAATTCGATCAAAGGCTTTTTCGGCATCTAAGCTAAGTGCCATAGACGGGCTGCTTTGATTCTGGGCCAAATCGATTAAATCTATGATCCGTCTAGTATTATCTGCCGCTTGCCTCCCGCAGATGAACCCTACTTGATCTGGGTGGACAAGCTTGGGCATCACCGTGTTTAAGCGGTTTGCCAGTAGTTTGGAAAAATTTTTAGTATCGGAATTGATCAGCGATATCGGTCGATAGCTCTTACAATCAGCTGGGTCCTTCCCTGGTTTGGGGATCACTGATATGGACGCTTGGAGCATTTGGCCCGGGATAGGGGCACCGTCTAAGAATGAGTTATATAGCCTAGTCAGGTGAGGTACTAACAATTTCCGGAATTTTTTGTAATATAGGTTAGAGAAACCATCGGGGCCTGGGGCCTTCGATGACTTCAGTGATTTGATTACCTCAGATATTTCCTCACCTGAGAAATCCGCCTGTAGCGCGTCCCTTTCCATTCTGCTCAGTTTGGGCAGATTTGCCTCTTCCAGAAACGTCTTCAGCTGCCTATGAGTGGTCTCACAATGGGAGACCTTCGCCCCATCATATAGGGTCTCATAGTATGTTTTGAACTCTTCAACAATTTGTTTAGGGTCAGAAGTGAGGCCACCTTTATTAGTTCGAATTGACTGTATGTGGAAATTACTACTCCTGTTCTGGAGTTTACGGGCAAGTGGGGTATCTGGCTTGTTGGCACGTTCATAGAATTTCCGTTTAGACCAGGTCAGCTCCTTCTCAGCTCGGGAGGCCATCAGCAAATTTAGTTGCGTTTTGGTATCTAGCCATGCCTTAAGGGTCTGAGCTTGTTTATTTTGTTTGTGTAGAGCGGAGAGGGTTTTTAGGTCTGATTGTAAAGTGTGAATCTTTTTTTCTCTTTCTTTCTTCCGCCTACTAGCGATCCCTATGAGTTCTCCTCTAAGTGTCGCCTTATGGGCCTCCCATAGGATAGACTGAGATGCCACGCTACCCGCGTTCTCGTCAAAATATGCCCTGATCTTTCCCTCTATTGATTGTGCCACCTCAGGGATTTTAATTAGATACTCATTGAGTTTCCATGTCGCTCCGGGCCTGTCAAGTACATAATCTGTGCACCGCAGCTCTACTGGTGCATGATCCGACCATGAAATGTCATGGATTCCCGTGTGGGCGATCTGCGAAACCATACTGTTGGTCACAAAGAGGTAGTCTATCCTGCTATATCGGTCATGTGGGTGGGAGTAAAATGTATATTCTCTTTCCCCTGGGTGTTGCTCGCGCCAGATATCAACCAGGTTGTTGGCCCGGAGGCCCTGATCCAGGCACCTCTACCCTGTGGATTTTTTAGTCCGCCTACAGTGCATCTGTCCGTGTGAGGGTCGAGAGTGTGATTAAAGTCCCCCCCTAGGATTATAGCACCCTGTGCTATTCTCTGAAGAGTCGTGAAAAACCGATCAAAGAAAGAGTCTGCGCGGTCGCTGGGGGCATATACGTTTGCTACGGTGAGTGGCTGGCCGCGGATGGTCCCGACCACTATTATGAACCGACCGTTAGCATCTTTCTTTGTGGTGTTTATATCCATTGATAGGCGGTTGTGCAATAGAATTGCGACTCCTCTCTTTTTCTTATTGGCTGCGGCTGACACCCAGGTCTGATATCTACTGTCGATAAATTTAGGGGAATGGCGTCGGGAAAAGTGTGTTTCTTGTAACATGATAATGTCCGGGTTCAGTCGTTTGTAGTCAGTCATGGCCAGTCGACGTTTCTGGGGGCTGTTAAACCCCTTCACATTGTGAGATATGATTGTGAGGTCCCTACCCATTGTTGCTTTTTGTGCGAGTCTTAGTGGTGGCAGTCTGGATGATTGTCCCATGTTGTCTAGTAGTCTGAGGACATCGGGAGCTGAGCGTGTGACCTCGTGTGTCTTTGGCCTGGGAGCGGGGGAAACAATAGGGAGCAGACATAGGGGTAGAACACATAACAAAGAGATAATGACATAAGAAACATTTGGTGACCCAATGAGAGTAAGCCTCCCTGGGTACCATAACTGCTCTCTTCTCAGCCTTTTTCGCCGCGGTGTTGGAGGCCGCCATGTTATCCTCCAATGTTCCTGTGCGTTCTCCCAGGCCCTGAACTTCTTTTCTGAGCTCCTGGATTTCGGCGCGGAAGAGCGACTTCATGTTGTTATAGAGCCGGTCGAAGTCGCATCTTCGCACCGGGAGCTGGCCTGCCGCGTCCTCCCTCTCCTCCTCCCGTTCGGATTCGGATCCCGCTGTGGAGCCCGGCGCCATTTCTGCCTCGGCCCCCCGCGTTGCGGCTCGGCTCACGTATTTGCGCATATAGCCGGTTGATTTTTTTTTCGTGGGTTGCGGGGCCATCCTGGTTTATTCCCCTGTTGTTAAGTAGTATTTTTTTTCGGGAAAAGTGAATTTTAGATGCTATGTCGTTGTTGTTTTATGCGGCGGGTGCGGGAGCTCTCAGCTTAGGCTGCTACTCTCCTCACCATCGCGCATGCGCCTCGGGAAAACATATTTAAGGAGATAGATTACACAAACTCAACATGAGGGAAATGTATTGGATATATGCCATGAACACGTTACAACCCACAGGCATCAACATTGAATGGGAACTTAAACATTTTTTGGTTTAAATTCTCATGACATATATCCGTCATTTGCTATTTTTCATTTTCTTTGTCTAGATTTAGAGATTATTTTTAGGGATTTTGAAATCTTTTAATTATATGTAATAATACCTTTATAAGGATTTTGGAACATGGCAATAGTGCCTATTATTACACATATAGATATACAATTTTTTGATTGGTTTTAATATTCTTAATAATTCTGATATCAATTTCATAGATTTCAGATTTAACTATTGTTCATCTATAAATAGGTATATATATATATACTTTTTTCTACAGGCTCTTGGGACTAATCATTATGCTTCCATTTAGTTTTAAAGTATTGTATTTTTTGTTACAATTTTATGTAGTCTTTGTTTCTTATGATTTTTCATATGTTGCTTTTTTATGTTACTTGTTTTTTGCCTTTTTTTGTTACTGGTATCCTTATTATTATCATTGATGTTGTACAATAGGTCAGTGATTCTAATTTTTAGTATTTAATTATGTTTTTTTCTTTTTTAGTGTTACATTATTGTATATTTTATTATTATTTTTTCTATTTGTCTGCACTTTTCTATATAGCCTTCAGTGAATCTAATGAGTGATAGCCTGAATTGGGATAAGAAGGGGCGTTCCGTTACATCAATGCATTATGCAGCAGATGTTGTTGATTTTGCAATTCATTTGACTCCCCCAATCAGTGCTTTAGTATCACTATATAAGTCTCACTGCGGGCTATGCCAGTTACTCTTTGACAAAGTCCTATTGGTGGACGAAACGCGTCAGAGGTTTTGTATGGCAGAACTGCTTACACATGCACTGAATAAACAACCCGTTTTCTAATTGCGTTTGGAGACACTTGATCGTACCCCGATGGTGAGCTCTGAACCGCCATTGCAGCAGCTTTCCTTCACTCTTGAATATCGGGCTGGAGCACGCTCTACTGTTTACCGGATCCGTTTCCTATTTACAGCGTCTTGAGGACTGAACTCGACGAGTCAAGATTGTGAGTATTCACGTCTTTATGGGGATGTTTTGACTGTGCATTGGACGCCGGGATAGTGAGGGTAGTGGCGGAGATAAGTAGTTGTTTGCTGGTCCTTTGGTTCCACGTGGGCATCACGGCACACGGTACACGGTAAACGTTCCTCCTTACCACATTTTAGCCCTGTCCTGATGTCAGTCCTTGGGTACATAGTCTCACTCACCGGTTTATGATACAAAGATTCAGGACACTGAAAGGGTAACACTTACCTTATAATTACAAAGTTTCTGTGGACATTGTAGGATTCATTTGCACTTTTCTGGAGCATCGGTCTTGGGAGTTTATTCTCCATTTGCAGCTCCGCATGGGAGCCTGTGCAGTAGGCTCTGGCGGACCTGCAGCTGGACACAGAGACAACCCACACACACAGACACAGAGAGATACACACTCTGACTGACACACACGCAGTGACTGACACTCACACACAGACACTGACTAACACTCACACATACACACTGACTGACACACACACACACACACACACTGACTGACACACTCATACACACACTGACTGACACACACTGACTAACACTCACACACAGACACACTGAATGACACACTGACACACACAGAGACATAGACACACAGACACACACTGACTGACACACAGACACTCACATTGACTGACACACACTGACAGACACACACTGACTGACACACACTGACTGACACACACACTGACTCACACACACGCATACATACTGACTGACACACACACACACACACACACACACTAACACACACCTGACTGACACTCACACACACATAGGCACATACACTGACTGGCACTCACACACACATAGACACACACACTGACTGGCACTCACACACACACTGACTGACTGACAGACACACACTGACACACACAGACACACACTGACTGACACACTGACTGACACACACACTGACATACAACTGACACACAACTGACACACACACTGACACACAACTGACACACACAAGGAATTTGCAGTTACTATAAATATACAAGTGCAAATAGCTAACACACGTGTTCTAAGTCAAACTTCTTTGCGTTTTGTCACTGAAATTGTGTTTTGATTTTTAATTAAAAACATCACCATCACAAATACAATTTCTGTGTGAAAACAGTGACAAAAGACAAAAGTTTTACATAAAATGCTCATGCTCGGAACACACACACTTTTTTTTTAATATGCATTGGGGTCTTTTATATATATATATTGGGGTCTTTTGTATATGTATTGGGGTCTTTTTCTATGTACAGTATTAGGGTCTTTTTTTTATATGTATTGTGTTTTTTATATATCCATTGGAACTGTAGTCCCTAGAGGGTTGAGTTGCAAATTGAAGATTCTTACTGTGATATGCAGTGAAATAAGAAGAGGGGTGAGTGAATAGAGAGGAGACGGAGGAGAAAAGGTAGAGCTGCTTCCCTCCCTTCCCGCAAGTGTCCCTCTCTCCCCCCCTCCCCATACATTCTCCCCTCCCAATTTCAAAGTGGTGTATCAACGCTGTTAATCAGTTTAAAACCATCTAAATTCCCACCACCCAGAAGAACACCACGGAGGGTAAGGAGACGCACCTTTATTGCTAACTTTGTATGACTTGACTCAAGGGATTATTCTTGGACACAACAGGTGGTATCAGTCTTTTTAAAGGCTTAGATACTCATTGAGACATTCAATTCTCTTATAGTCAGTGTCAACCTCTTGCAGCTAACCAATTGGTTTATTTTATTTTTGTACTCAAGGAAGTTTTTATGAATAAATATATGTTTAGGAGACTATTACTCATCTCATCATATTGATTGTTCACCTCCATTATTCCTTTATAGTGGAATTATTTACATTTCCAATTGTATGCAACAAGGAATTCCTTTTTCCCAGTTGGATTCAGTGACAGTTTGTTTTTTGGGATTCCCTTCCTTTATAGTGCCTCATTTTTTATTACATTTTTAATTACATTGTGGATTCCTAATTGTATCACATTCGTGTTCCCTTCCCCTATTTGCGCCTAGGTCATCTTCGCCAATCTCTTCCTCTCGGCGGTGGTGGGGCCATGGACCTAATTGGCAGCATCCAGGATAGGGACAGGTAGTCACTGGTAGCACCTCCTCCAGATTTATATATTGTGTTTATTATCACTGTATTGTGTTTATATTTAATTTTGATGCGCTATTGTTCTTTCTTTTATAATATATTATAATGTCTATAAAAATAACCTGGATATCACACAGTAGTTTGTAAAATAAAATATATGGGTTAAGCAAGCATGTAATACATAGGGAACAGCAATAACTTAAGTCACAGTTAGTAAACACCAAATCTATAGTAATTGTGGGTCAAATAGCCATAGTGAAATAGTAATGCAATCCACTTCGCTTATGTCTGAATAAGGGTAGCAACAAGTCCACACACAGGATATCAATATGTATTAAATCACAGCTGAAATAGCAACTATCTGGAGTGAGAGTATTAAATACTCCCCTCGGCTAGTAGTGTGAATAGGGACAACATAAGCACCAATATAGCTAGACTTTATATAAAACATTTAGCTACAAGGTTGCTAATCACTAGACACGCAGGCTATGAACTGTGCTCAGAAATGCAGTCCACCTAAAGATACAATGTATCGCTTGCACCGCGCCATACTACCAATTGCACGAGGACAGGAAAGCTTCAGATCACTTCCTCCTAGACGTCAACGCAATGTCATGCCCAACATACGTTTCACGCTCGGGATGTGCGCTTTTTGGAGTAGATGCCCTATACCGAAGACCAGGGCTGAGCCCCACTCCAGACAAGGATGGCTGGGAGGAGATCCCGGGACCAGAGATGAGAGCCATGTGCAGCACGGCCGCTCTCGTATAAGATAGAGTGGCCTTCTCCGAGTTAAGAGTCACAGACTCCTTAGGATGTCAATCCAAAGCCATCCCTGCCACTTACTGTGATCCAGAAGGGATGAACATCACTCACGACAAAATCATAGCATGGGAGGATCTGCTCCAATATCAGATCCGAGACTCTATAGCTGGCATCATCCGTCTGGCTGTCCAGAAAAACAAGTCTGCAATTCTGAAACTTGCTCCTAACGACATGGTCGCCATTCTCATGCGAGAAGCCGATAAGTTAGAGATCGACAATGGGCTACTCTATTGGGTGGTGCAATACCACAACCACCTGGATAGACGACAGCTGGTTATCCCCAGGAACCTATAACATATGGTCCTGAAAGCCTTGCACGATGAGCATGGACATCTCGGTGTGGAAAAGACTTTCGGACTCGTCAGAGACTGTTTCTTCTGGCCAAAAATGCGTGAGTCAGTGGAACGACACTGCCAATGGTGCTCCAGGTATATTCAACGCAAGACGCTGCCTACCCGAGCCGCACCAATGGCCCACCTGAAGAGCTCAGGCCCCATGGACCTGGTGTGCATGGATTTCCTGTGCATCAAACCAGATGTCCAAGGCATTGGCAACGTACTAGTGAATACTGACCACTACACTCGGTACGCACAAGCCTTCCCAACCAAAGACCAGAAGGCTATTATGGTGGCCAAAGTATTATGGGAGAGGTACTTTATCCATTATGGACTGCCAAATCACTTGCACCCTGACAAAGGTCGGGACTTCGAAAGTAATCTCATGAAAGAGTTACTTAAACTATTGAATATCACCAAGATGCTCTCCCAGAAAAGTCCAACCGGACTCTCCTTAACATACTCAGGACCATGAAGGGCTCTCAGAAGAGCGAGTGGAGTAAACACGTGGAATCCTTGGTGCATGCCTACAACTGCACCCGCCATGAATCCACAGGGCTCACTCCCTACTTTCTGATGTTCGGGTGAGAAGCATGGCTACCGGTGGGTATACGTCTGAGAGTATCTACCGATGGGGAACACAGCAGGACGCACTTCAAGTATGTGCAAAGGTAACAAGACAACCTACAACGAGCTTACCAATAAGCGGAGAAAGCATCTGCTCATCTGAATGCCGGTAACAAATGGCGCTACGACAATAAGGTCCGCCATTGGGAAATTTTCCCTGGAGACGCTGTTCTCCTTCGCAACCTAGGGATTCCCGAGAAGCATAAACTTGCTGACCATTGGCGTGACGGTGTGTATGAAGTTGAATCACAGATGCCGGGCCTCCCGGTTTACCGCATAAAAGGCATGGATGGCCGGGTAAAGGTCTGGCACCGTAACCACCTTCTCCCTATCCCATAAGTGGGAGACGACGATAAGAGATACTGGCTACACCACTGGGTGGTGAGCCAGATCAATCAGAAGCTAACAAAGAGACTATAAACAAGACCACCAGTGATCATACAGACGGTGAAGAAACCGTCAACAAGGCTGTAGAGCAGGCCTGCACAACACGCGACCCGCGGCGGCGGCTTTCCCCCTCCTCCCTCCCCTGACTCTGCTCTCCCCCTCCTCCCTCCCCCGACTCCGCTTTCCCACTCCTCCCTCCCCCGACTCCGCTCTCCCCCTCCTCCCTCTCCAGAATCTGCTCTCCCTTCCCCCCCGAGCCGAGCGCGCTCTCCCCCGAGCCCAGCCCAGCCCGCTCTCAAGACTGCATGCTCTAGCAGTGAGGCACTTCCGGTGCCCGCTGCTTGCGAGCGCGCGCAGTCCTGCCTGCACTCCGCCGTGATCTGAGGTGCAGGGGGTAATGTGAGGTGAGGAGGTGCAAGGGGATATGTGAGGTGCAGGTGATGTGCAGGGGGGGAAGTGATGTGCAGGGGGGGGTGATGTGCAGGGGGGGTGATGTGCAGGGGGGGTGATGTGCAGGGGAGGTGATGTGCAGGGGGGGTGATGTGCGGCGGGGTGATGTGCAGGAGGGGTGATGTGCAGGGGGGGTGAGGTGCAGGGGGGGTGAGGTGCAGGGGGGGTGGTGCAGGGGAGTGATGTGAGGTGCAGGGGCGTGAGGTCCAGGGGGGTGAGTTGCAGGGGAGTGATGTGAGGTGCAGGGGGGTGAGGTGCAGGGGGGGTGAGGTGCAGGGTGGTGAGGTGCAGGGGTGAGGTGAGGTGCAGGGGAGTGATGTGAGGTGCAGGGGGGTGATGTGAGGTGCAGGGTGGTGATGTGAGGTGCAGGGGGGTGATGTGAGGTGTAGGGGGTGAGGTGCAGGGCGGATGTGAGATGCAGGGGGGTGGAATGTGTGTGGTCTGCAGGGGTTATTGTGTGTGATGTGGAGGGTGAGTATTGTGTGTGATGTGGAGGGTGAGTATTATGTTTGATATGGAGGGTGAGTATTGTGTGTGATGTGGAGGGATAGTATTGTGTGTGATGTGGAGGGTGAGTATTGTGTATGGGTGAGGGGGAGAGATGGGGAGGGTGAGAGATGGGGTGTCACAAACGTTGATGATGAGGGGTGCAGGGGGAGATATATGAAGATGATGAGGAGTGCTGGGGGAGATATGAGGATGAAGATGATGAGGGGTGCTGGGGGGATATGAGGATGAGGGGTGCAGGGGGAGATATGAGGATGTTGATGAGGGGTGCTGGGGAGATATATATCAGGATGAGGGTTGCTGTGGCAGATATGAGGATGATGAGGGGTGCTGGGAGAGATTGAGGGGTGCTGGAGATATGAGGATGATTATGAGAGGTGCTGGGGGAGAGATGATGATGATAATGATGATTTTACCTGTACGGCCCGAATCTGTATTGCTTGGAGCAGTTCGGCCCTTCTCACTTGACAAGTTGTGCAGGCCTGCTGTAGAGGATCCTATGGAGGGACCCTCTCAAAGGGGACCCCAAAGTCACGGAGCACCTCCCGGAGGAGCTACGGGTAAAGGGCCCCGACAAGCAATGCCTACTAGTGTGGCTCCAACGAGCCAACCTCTGGATCCTGGAAGCCCATGCTTCATGCCACAAAGAGACTTTCCAGAGACATTTATACCCTCAATGGGAGAGGCTGAGCTCAGGACTATGTACATTACTCCCCAGAGGGAGTAAAATAAGAGCTTCGCCGAAACCAAAGAATGAGGTACCCTCCCAACTGGATAGCCTACTATTCAATTGGGGCATCCCACTATGAGGCTCTGCAGTGGTCCCAGAGTAAGATACACTCCATTATTGTAATGTTCACTCAAATGTACAATTTAATGTAGAGTTGAACTCATGTGCTAAGTTGTGACATCTGAGCTGCATTTTTATTATATAATTTGTGTGGTTGTACTGCTCTGTTATGTTACAATGTTCCCAAGTGAGGTTGTTGGGTTTTTCACCAGGGGAAGAATGTGGCCAGGTCTCCCTTTCTGGGCTCCCCGTCAGTTTCTTGGCTCCCCGCTTACCTCCGCTTAGCAGGGGAAGCTCTGCAGAGGTGGTCTGGTGATCGAGTCGCCGGGGGCTCCCGGTGGCATTTGTTGCAGGGGCTACCATCTTGCGTGTAGCCACGCAGGAAGAGAGTAGTTGCGGTGGCCATTAGGTAGAGGGGCTCTGCTGGGACTACAAGTCCCATCAGGTATAGGGGCAGCGAACCAGGTGACGCCACACAGCCAATAGGGCTGCAGCTTTCCTCTGCACCACAGAAGATACATTTTGCGTGCTGAGACACGCTAGGGAGTCGAAAGAGGGACCTCTGAGGAGCAGGTAGTGTCCAGGGAGCAGTGCTCCCCTGGACTAGGCCAGATCTTCCCCCTTAGGCCCCAGGTAGGCCCGATTCACTGTAGCTTGTGGCAGCTATAGGGAAAGTCCAGTAGCTGCATATAGTCAGGTACAGCACCGGTGAGACGCCACGCGGTGACTGCAGCCTGTGGTCTGGGACCAGACCAGCTATGCGGTAAAGATGGTACGGTAATATTATCCACGCTGGAATTCACCCAATGCGGAGGCGGACGCCATTGCGGACGACAACGTTGGATCAGACGGATCCACTTTGTCATTCTGCAATACCCGGTTGCTGATGCCCTGGGCAGGTACCTAACCAAGTGCGCTAACACTCCACGGGATAGCGCTATCACTTTGGGTGGGCCTTGACTTTGGGAAAGGGACTCAGGGAATTGGTGCCTGGCACCCAACGTACTCTGAGGACCCTCACTGTTGGTATCAGGTTGGGGGCCATATTACTGTGGGGAACAGGGTACCAAGATTCTTGGACACACCATAGACACCATATCTTCCATAGGGTGGGGGAAAGTGCGCTTCATTAATAATGTGTGTGCAATATTTAAGATGTGATTCTAGTTCAACTACATATTTTTGTAGGAAGAAATCTATGTGTTGTGGTAGAAATGATGCTGGGGGAGAGTGCAGGGCCTCTGTAAGGCCGCGCATATAGTCCTGGCGATGGCAATGTGACGTTGCTTCAAAACAAGTGTATTGAATCCGTCGCGTGCGCCTATAGTAGGAGTGACACGATGGCACGACAGAGCGGTCACAATCGCTGAAAGTCAATGAAAAGTCAACCGCAGCATGACGTCAGCGGCCACGTGAGCGGTTCAGCCAATGAGGGTGAATCGCACATGGACACGCCCCCACCACACCCCCGCCACGCCTCCCGGTCGCGTTCTCTTGTCTCTAACTATATAAGTAAGTAGAAGAGAAAAAGGAGCACAGCTCAAAGCATCCAGGATGCAAAAATAAGAGCAACTCCAGGTAAAAGGAAAAATTATATTATCCTTTATTTAAACAGCTTTGCAATGGTATAGGGTTACGCACCAATGCGTTTCATCCCGCAGGACTTTCTCAAGGTGCGGGATGAAACGCGTTGGTGCTTAACCCTATACCCTATACCATTGCAAAGCTGTTTAAATAAAGGATAACATAATTTTTCCTTTGCCTGGAATTGCCCTTATTTTTGCATCATGGATGCTGTGAGCTGTGCTCCTTTTCTCTTCTACTTACCTGGATCTTCCTTCTAAGGATTGCATGCTGAGGGATCCATTCATCTGGAACACCTAGTCAGGTAAAGGGCATTAGCCCCTCTGTTGTTACCTTTCTATTGCTGGACTGTTTTCATATCATACCCCAGGATTGAATGAATATATATTGGAGACCATTTATTGTGGCAGCTGTGTGGGCACCACTAGGTCCCTATTTCACCCTGGGAGGATCATTCCTGTTATTATGTTATTGTTCCTGGAATCTGGATTCTCTTCAAAGAGACTTATGGTTTGGTGAGCTTATTGTGGTGATGCACCAATATACCACATTACCTATCTAACTATATAAGCAGAAATCACTGCTACAACGGGGACGAATTACATCACGCCGTTGCGTCGCCATTGCTGTAGCAAGGACTATAAGCACAGCCTAACTCTCTTACCTTGTCCTCCCGGAATCTCGTCTCCTCCCGGCATCTCCCCCTGCATGGTCCCATCATTATGGCTCCACGACATCAGATGGCAGTGCATTGCCATGACAATGGGACACCACATGTATGTCACGTTCCCATGACAATGGGACGCCCCGTGGTGGAGCCATAATGACAGGACCATACAGGTGGAGATGCTGGGAGGAGATGTCGCCGGAGAAGGTAAGAGCTGAGGCCCCACACATGTCACTGCACTGAGCCCTGCAAACATCCCAGCAGGCCCTGCTCCTAACATCGTATATATCCACTAAAGGCTGTTCATGGTAACGCAGGGAAATAATGAAGGGAATGAGAGGTCCTAATTGCTACTGTATATATCCTCTCAAACAACATGTGGAGACACACCTGTGCACCAAAAATGGGCACACCTGAATATAATATAATAATAGGATATGCAAATGACACCTCTTTCTCTCTCCCTCTCTTTTTCTAAAACCAAACCATATCAGCTGAACTATTTTAAATGATTTTTGAAATATTTTATCTATTGCAAGGAAAGGGGTTATTATTTAGATGTACTCTCTCTCTCTCTCTCTCTCTCTCTCTCTCTCTCTCTCTCTCTCTCTCTCTCTCTCTCTCTCTCTCTCTCTCTCTCCTTAAAAAGGATGAGTCAAGAGGAATTAAGAGGTTAATTACATATGGATAGAGTGAGGTAAACACTTGCTGTGAAACGAGTAGGATTAATAAATATAGATTTATGGATTCTCAATATGGTTGAAACATGGCACATTGCTACAATAGAGTATAACAAAGCTGTTCTGTTGCTGCCAATTTGATTCATGTTTAATAGATAGTGTATCTCTAGAGAAAAATTGCAAAAGTAAAAGATTTGTTTCTGGTGGTAAGGTCTCATGTCGCAGTTAATTCTGAATCTGTCTGCAACGCAACTGACAATATCAAGATGAACATTTCCCAAGTGCATGAAACTGTCCCTTTGTTAAGCTTATTGTAATAAACTCTTATATAACCAAATATGCTGCCTACTGTTGGAGTTTGACAAGCCTTGTGAAAAATGTCACAATACAAGCTGAGCAATTTCTGCACTGGGTAAAAGAAGCAATAAAACACGTTAGAAATGTAGACAATGCATAAAAATGTTTCCCCGATTACAGAAATAAAAACAAATCAATCATTTAAAAAAAAATTGGGGGGGATTTTGAAAAACATGCAACATCCTTATTTCTTAAATCTGCTACAGTATGTGTGCTTTATGCCGTGTAACTTATTTTTTCATTTTTCTAATATGTTGTCTTTATTTGCTCTGTGCATAAACATAAAGCAGGAAAAAAACAAGAAAGGAGGGCAATGAGGGATTGGGTTAGTAAAAAGGTAGATTATAGACAAAAATAGCAAAATAATTAAAAACTCACATATACTATATGAACCAGCACACTGCTGTCTTCATCACCCCCTGCAGACGCACTTAGCAGAATGCCCTCCTACTGTCTCTGTACGTTCTTCGTACCTACCAATTAGATTGTAAGCTCTCCGGAGCAGGGACTCCTCTTCCTAAAAGTTACTTTGATGTCTTAAGCACTTATTCCCATGATCTGTTATTTGTATTATTTAGTATTTACATGATTGTCACATGTATTACTACTGTGAAGCGCTATGTACATTAATGGTGCTGTATAAATAAAGACACATACAGTACATACATACATCACACTACAAACGTGTCTGGCTGATGATGATACAACTTTGTTGTGGTGAGGGTTCCCCATGGAGACACAACAACACCGCTTGACCCAGTCTCAACAGGATATTCAGCAACCAAGTGAAGACACTGATAGGCGTGACACTGCGTGTTTCGCGTCATAGGCTTTGTCTGTGGGCTGTCACATGAACCGTTTGGGAGTCATATATACTGGCTATTGAAAGTGGTATCACATGGTATCTGAATAACCATTAACAAAAAAACGGGATAACAAACACATAGCAAAAATAGCACAAATTTAACAATAGGTAGTAAATAATAAAACTGGGTACATAATATCATTAATGAAATAAACAACATAGTATACAGAATGGAAAATTAAATAAAATGAGAATAATAAGCACAAATCATAAACATATAAGGGAATATTCATAAGTGGGATAAATGGGGATATTGAAATGAAATAAAATACTTTATACAATACTTGTATATGTAACCATGTACCCCTTTCCGCTCATTAATGAGACGACTTGCATTTTGTATGGCATTAACATGTTCACCCATGTGGGGTTTTAGGGCCCTGATGGTTTTGCCAATATACTGTAAACTGCATGGTCAAGTAATTACTTATATAACAGAGCTAGATTGACAATTGCTAAAACTGAAAACTTTGAATTCCTGACCTGTAAATTCTTCTCTAACCATTTTATCCCACGCTATGTACTTACACATGACACAATCTCCGCATGAAAAATTGCCTCTGAAAAAAACCCATCAGGTTGTTTATTGGTTTAGACCCCTTAAGGGCACTGGGGGCTAAAATATTTTTGAGATTACACATCTTTCTATAGAGGATTTTTGGTTTATCTAACAAATTGCCCTTAAAAATAGGGACCATTTGCAACAAACCCCAGTTAATCCTCCTAATTTGGAAGTCCTGTTTACACAAATTTGGTAATAAACATTGGCACTTCCGACCTATCTGATTACTTAGTTACCCCTCTCTTTCTCTCTGCCCCACCCCTATCTTTCCCCTCAGGTCTCACCTCTCTCTCTTCCCCTACCCCTTTCTCTCCCATCACCCCCTCTCTTTCTCCCCCCACCTCCCCTCTCTCTCTGCTCAATCCCTCTGTCTCACCCATCCACCTCCCTCTCCCTTTCTACTCCCTCCTCTTTCTCTCTTCCCCCTGCCACCCCTTTCTCTCCCCACCACCCCTCTCTCCCTATGCCCCCACCCCTCTCTCTCTCTTCACCTCTCTCTCCCCTCACCCCTCTATTTCACCTCAGCCCTATATCTCCTCTCACTCCCAATCTCTCTTGACCCCCACCGTCTCTCTCTATGCCCCCACACCTCTCTCTTCACCTCTCCTTCTCTCCCCTCATCTCTCGCCCCTGACCTCTCTCTCCCTCACCTCTCTCTGACACTACCTCTCTCTCTCTCTGCCCTCACCCATCTCTTCCTTCACCCCTTTCTTTCTCTTCCCCAGCCTCTCTCTCCTTACCCCTCTCTCTCCCCTTACCCTGACTCACCTGTCTCTTTGACCCACTTCCCTCCCACATCTCTCTCTCTGTCCCCACCTCTGTCGTCCCCCATACATCTTTCACTCTCCACACACTTCTTTCTCTACCTCCCCTCACCTCATTCTCACTGCGTCCCACCTGGTCAAACAGTTCCATTCTTCCTTCTCTCCTACCTGGCCAAACAACTCCTTCCCTCCCTCCCACCAGGCCAAACAACTCCATCCCTGCCAACCTCCGGGCCACATAGCTAAGCTTCTTCTGTGTTTGACAGGCCTGATGTAGATGGAAAAAGAGAGAAAACCAGCGCACTGCAAAAGGAGGGTGTTAACCTCCACTTTTAGATGGATTAAATAAAGAAGATTTTTACTATTCATTTGCTTGGGACGCACTTTTGCAGTGCGCTGGTTTTCTCTCTTTTTCCTATTTGCTTCCCAAGACCAGCATCTCTCTACCAGGCTGCACGCCCCCATAGGACATGGAAAAAGGGATTTTGTGAGTATTATTCATTATTGAATATTTATTGTGAGTCCAGAAACAATCCCAATGAGGGCTTGATCTAGGTTATTTTAGCCTTTTTTCTTGCCCTTCAGGGATTATTGGTTCTTTTGGGGACTTTACTTCTATTTCTATCACACACCCTTATGTCCCATACTGTTCATTTGTTTATTAAAATCATACAAGGGATCAAACGTTGAGCGCCTTTATCACTTAAATTTGTTATCCTGATGTAGATGGACTCCAGAAATGTGTTACTTTTGAACACTCTCTGCACAACTTTCAAAGACAATTGTATCCTCTACAACTAATATTGGACTGCTAAACTGGACCTATGGACAATGTAGAGCCTTGTACATGTCACTGTAATGCCGGTTAAGCTTTAAACTGAAAGGAGTGTTGGCTTGTTGGGAAGAAGAATATGTTCAATGACATACTGTACATGATGGAGATTCAGCAGATGTTACTGTCTTACTTGTCTTTTTCTATAGCACTGCAGAAAAATGCCCCCATTTGGCATGTTCACAGAAGGTAAGTTGAGTTTCAGTTGAGTTTCAGTTGAGTTACATATACCGAATGTATGTATATTTTTATAGCGTCAATCAGGTATGCAGCAGTTTACTTTTTTTTTACAAACATTACAATACAAATACAATATAGGGAATGTATTAATAATATAGATTGGATAGGTCCATCAAGTCCCAAAACCTTACAATCTAAGTGGTATGTGGGGAGACAAACAGAAACAGGAGTAGTAAACAACATGAATACACTCTGGGATCTATGTATCAATATACATAAACATTTGCTTTGACACATTCCACCACTTTCTTCTCCTAGCTGTGTCATATGTAACAAGCTTGTTATTAAAGATCCTCATATATCTGCCCAAGTGGTAACTAAGGGGCCTATTCTAGTAGCTTCGATAACTTTGCTGCCATCTCGAATGGTTTGGCATGTTCCCACCGAACAGATTGTCATTTGTGTTATCACCGTTTTCAGAAACAATATGAAACCCTTTCCACAAGTCACAAACCGTGAGGCAGGAAAATTCCAATACCATACGGGACAGCAGCGATGGTATCAAAGCATCTTTCTCAATTCTCCCCCGTGCGATCTGGCCGCAGTCTGCAAGAGCTGCATAGAGAGAGTTGCCTCTCCCTGCACAGCGCTCACAGGCGATAGCAGTGTTTTTATTAAAATTTTAATTACAGTGTACTGTAGGAGTGGGTCTCTGGAGCTGAACCGCATTTATTTCGGTCTGGGGAACCCCTGTTTCCTGAGATACAGGCCCCGGTCACGTGACGCAGGAGATTTAAATATGGCCATTCATACCGGCACCCCATGCGGGGGCCTGAATCTAAGGAAGCAGGGGGTCCACGGACCTGAAATTAATGCGGGTCCCCCCTGCGACAGTACACTGTTATTTAAATTTGAATAAAAACAGCTTCATTACCTTAGCGGCGAGCCGCTAAGGCAATGAAGGGGTTAAACCTAAGCACGTGGTTTCTTGGGGATAGAAGGGGTGCGTGAAGGGGGTAGTTGCCCAGGGTGGGTGGTTATTGTGTATTTTTTTTTAGGTTACCGATTGACTGCCAATGTGTTTATCTATGCCCCTTTTGGGCTATAGATAAACACAGTGACAAGCAATGCATTTTTTTGGCAAATCATTGTTTTTATTTAATTGTTATGTATTTTTGGTGCTTGGTTTTATTTAATTGTTCTGTATTTTTGGTGCTTGTTATTTTTTTTAGGTTGCCCATTGACTGCCATAGTGGCAAATCATGCCACTGTGCCTATCAATGGGTAGAGGGTGGGGGTAGTTGTCCCGGGTAGGGTGGTTAGGCATCCCAGTTGGGTAGCGGGGGTGGGGGTTTAACCGCTTAATTACTATAGCAGTTACTAACCACTAAGGTGATTAAAGGGTTAGTGGCCATTAGGTTGTTTTTTATTTTTAGGTTGCTGCCACGGAGGATGGGGAGGAAGACGAAGATGGCCTTCATCCTGGCAGGGGTTAGTGCAACTTTAATTTACTTTATGCTGGCTGGATAATATTTTATTATTAATGGGCAAATGAGCTTTTATCCAGATCTGGATAATAGTAATGTTGCCCATTACTGTACTGTATGTGTTGGGAGGGGGTTGTTTGGGGGTAGAGGGGGTGCCCATTCATTGCTATTGTGGTTATCTTTGCACCCATTGAGGACATAGGTAACGACACTGGCAATCAATGGGTGTATTGGCAAGTATTGGGTTTTAATGTTTATTGGTTGTAGCAGGGGTGGGTGAAGGTGGTATTTTGCCCGTGGCAGGTATTTATACCTACTTGGTGGGTAGCTGGACAGGTTAACCCCTTTATTACCTTAGCATTAGTAACCGCTAAAGTAATGAAGGGGTTAACTCTTCCCTCTACCCTCCCGGTAAACATAAACTCCCACCATGGGCCAAATACCACCTTCACCCACCCCCACTACCCCCAATAAACGGGCACTGGTGTTTAACCCCCTCATTACCTTAGTGGTTAGCCGCTAAGGTAATGAAGCTGCCTGTAAATGTATCTCTATTACATAGGATGGAAGCAGGGGGTATCTGCAGCTGGTATTAATGCATGTCAGCTCCAGAGACTCTTGGCTTCAATCTGACTCATAAAAACTACTCAGAAATTCCATCTTGTCACCCTTGCAGTGGCGAGTGGAAATTTGCGAGCAGCTTGCTAGGTGAGTGCCTCGATGATTTCATCGGAGGTACTAGAATAGGGTGACTTTCTCAACAATGCGAGTTGGAGCTATTTTTCAACTCCCGCTCGGTGTATTTGAGCAGGAGCGCTACCGCTCAGGGAAATACACTTCCTGAACGAGTTTGGCAGGTCATTGGAGCTTTCTGAGTAGCAACCTTACCAAATCATTCGGAAATTGCCCAAAATCCTTGATGAGTTAGTTCTCAAAGTTTATAGATTAGGCCCCTAAGACTGTTTACACCACCTCAGATCTACCAGATGTATGACCCAGAAAAAGGTGACACAGAGAGTTGCACAATTTGACCATTCTCATTGTATTCTGTGCATCATGGTACTACTTCCTAAATGCTCCTGTTGACACTTTCCAAATCCCAGGCTCATGTAGCAAAAAATGGAACAAAGCCCTTAATACATTGTCACTAAGCCTGCACTTATAGAGCCTGCGACGGCGATGCGACATCGCTCCAAAACAAAACAATTGACTCCGTCACGAGTGCTTACAGTAAGAGCGATGGGCGACGGAGTGACCAAAAATTTGGAAGCCGGGTAAATTAGATTTTTCAGAGGCTGTCACCACATCTGACTGTCTCCGAACCAATCAATGACCCCGTCGCTAGCGCCGCCTCCGAAAGTTAAATTATAACTTTCACTGGTGGCGACAGCAACGGGTGACGTCATCGGTCGCATCGCCATCACAGCACTATAAGCGTGGCCTAAGAAATGCAAAATTTAAATTATGCTCTAAGAATATTGTCCCAAAATTGCTTTGAGTACACACACAGGAGGGAGCGGTAGACGTTAGTACAGTATATACTGTAAATAAAAAAAGAGAAAAACAGAAAAGAGTATCGTGTTAATCAATACTATTTTAGGAAAAACTTGAGGTGGATGTACTCACATAATGGTGAGTATAAAAGAGCCCATCACAAATTGTGGCACGGTAATGGTAGGTAAAGCAATGCAGATATCCTTCAGAGGAATAGAAAGAGGACCATTGCACAGGATACAAGCACTAAGTTAATAATAATTCAAACAAAAGTTCCCTGAATGAACACTTACAATTTGCTCATTCATATAGGGCACATCAAACAAATCATGAGAGGCAACGATCTCACTGCCTCTCCAATGCGAACGGGAAAGCTGGTGGTTGCTGGCTGGTGCTGCCTCGTGTGCGGCTGGCCGGAAACAACAATAGCCCTCAGCAAGGTTCCTTCACAATTCCTTCCCAGTCCGGTCAGTCACTCTTCCTCCTCTGCACAGAACTCTTACTTATTCACTGTTTTAACACTATAGGGGAGCGCCAGTCCTGTTCTTTTTGTGTTTCCAAAATGTCTTTGATCCATAGACCCTTTTGTTAGGTAGTTTCCATAAAAATGAGTAGCAGGGTTCCCAGACAATTGGGGAAGGTGGAAGAAGGGTCCTGGTCAACAGCATCTATTGTGACACAGTACCAAGCCACCAAACCCCTACCCCATCCACTCAACAAATTGGTGCTACCTCTCCCCTGCTCAACAAAACTGGTACGCGTCCGCCCCAACTTCCCCCAAAATATCGGCATAGCCCTGACATGACTGGAAGTAGAGCTCCTATAATCTTGTTGGCGAGCCTGCTAGTAAGAGCATAATGTGAGATACTCAATGGAAATCAGTTGGTCTAAGGATGCTAACTCACTGAAAATCAGTTAAAGTTGACAGGTTTCTTTAAAGTCCTCATTTTATGATGTAGTAATGATGACAAACTGTCCCCAACAAAATGTACAGGAGATTTTCTTTTTATATTTGTCTTTATTTCCATTAATAAAATTGTATTTTCTAGTCTGACATAAAGCTGTACAGGCGGCTCTCAGTTATGCGATGGAAACCAATCCGCAAACTGGCGGCACATAGTGAAAATGTCAGAATGCGAATCAGTGCCGGCGAGCGGTGTATAATCCGTTCCAACATTGGATAATGTGTCCGCGGAATGCATTGTGATCCGTCGGATTATCCGTTCGTCGTAAAACGAAACGACGGATAGCAAGTACAACCTGTATTTCAAATGGTTCGGAAATGTCCAGCTTTCTGATAGTCTGGGAGTTATTCCTTATTCCATATCCTTATTCAGTCATAATACACCAGCTTGTGTACAATAAAAACGTTAGGTACTGTAGTTCTCTGCGGCATTATATCACTGAATAAAACATTGCTGTCATCTAGTTTCCAAAAAACAAACTAGCTGAAATGTTTGGACTGCAGGGGGCTAATAATCAGTTTCTTAGCTGCAAAATATAGCAGCATCAGATTTATCAAAGATAAAAGTTCCCACTACTTTTAATGAGATTTTATTTTCTGTGAGACATTTCTTGCAGGTTTTTGCCCCCGTTTTTGTCTATGTTTTGCAGCTGAGAGACTTTAATAAAAAGTCCTTGCATTCTTTAAATGCTTTCATATTATTCTGTAATGTCATCATTATACAGATATTGCATCTTTATCATCTCAGCTACGTAATCAATAATTTAGAAACAATACTCTACCGGTGCAGAGAGATGAATGTTTTTAATCCCATTTGTTATACAATGACAAATAACAGGAGGCTTAGTTGTGGGACTCAAAACTCTACTACAATCTATACAATTATTCTAACATATTTTTCTTGAAATAAATATAATATACTTAGTCAAATCTATCTAGATCATTATTTACTAGGTTGTCCTCTTTTCAATAAACACTTGCCATGCCAGAAAGCAAAGGATGGTCCATTTGACTGAATGTGCTATGTACGGTCTCTTCCGGTGCTACAAGGTGTTTATGGCCCAGCACTTCTTAGTACATATGGCCCAAAATATAATTCAGTAAAGTTGTTAATTTTCTGACACACAAAAGTAACAATATCAAGTAATAGAGTCAATACATAGATAAATACTAAGCCAGAACAAGAGAGAAAAAATCAAGTATATATTGAAACTATATCTACGTAAGGCATGTAGATTGATGTAAAAATCTAACTAGTTCTGTAGACATTAAGAAACTTTGAGAAACTGTTGCTACCAAGTTCTCAACTCTATAAAATCCTATTTCCAGTATCTTCATTTCATTTTCCACTCCTGTGATAACAATCCCTTAAATCTTTGGGTACTGGAGGGCCCCTTTAGCAAACAATGGTCACGTAACCACAGCTGCCCCAAAACCCAGAAAGGAAGAGAAGGGGTCCTCCTCGTCCATTTCCGTGCACTACAGATCATGGAACGCAAGACGCAAGGGGCTTGACAAAGCCACTACATCCTTGGTTCCCTGGAGTGCCAGACACCATGACCTAGTGGCTATTTGTTGGGGCACCCAAACGGTCAAGAACGGGATACCAGTGATGGAATTAAACGGGTCGCAAAGACTTAGCATATAAATCAGCCATATTCATTGAAGTAAGATGCCACAAATAACGGTTGTATAAGGGATCTGTTCGATACCTAAGATGGCTGCTGCCACGAAGTGACATCATCCTCACAGAAGCAATCGTTACCATCTTGCTTCCTGGAAAATCCTGACCTCAGTTGCCGACCGAAAGTGACTTCGTCCTCACTGAAGCAAGCGTGGTCATCTTACTTCCTGGCAAATCCTGCCCTTACTTCCCTGACAGTAAGTAAGCCTCACTAAGGCTCTCATTGCCAGCACCTGCCGCTAAATAGCAGGCAGTTGCTACCTGACGTTGCTCGTGCAAAGTACTCTATGCATTGCTCTGCCTTTGATCCTGTTTTTCTTGACCCCTGCCTGGACCGTATTACCTCCTGCCTTGTTCCTTTTGTTCTTGCCTTGTTCCAGTCCAGTTCCCCCTGCCTTGCTCTAGTCTGATTCCTCCGTCCTTGTGTTTTCCTGAGTCCTGAGCCTTCCCCTTGCCTGTGCCTGCATCTTCCCTGGAACCGGACCTGTCTTCCCCTGCATCCCAGGCTTCAGATCTCAGGCCATGGTTGGTGTACTACTCCCTACCTCTGCCCTGCGGGTCCGTATCCTGTCCTGCTGTCAGCAGCGTTACAGGTTGGAGGCGGTGTACTGTGAATAGAGATGGGCAAAGTACAAAAAGGTATAAAAACAAAAGTTTTATTAGGCTTGTGTCCACATGGATGGATGAAAGATAGGCAAAGATACCTCTTAAGTGTTTCGCGCTTGCGGGCACTTTATCAAAGAGTGAGTATGCCATTGACATATTGCCTCGTTATGTACAGACCTGCACCAGATGTTAGACCATGCGCAACCCGATCTGGAACTGTATGCGGCAGTCTGACTAACAACCATATCATGTCCTGGGCAGAGCGAACCCCTCAGTTGGAGGTCAACTTTGCACAGATATACATAAAATTTAAAATATCTGTGACATAAACAAACTACATGAATTGACATTATTATATACTTGGAATAAAAATAATTGCATATTAAATGGTATTTACAACATTCAGTAACCTAACATGATGCTATTAAATAAAAGGAATATTGACATAGATTAACCATTTCTTTATAAATATCCCACGAATAAAGGTATAGAAATGAAGAGAATGATATAAGAACTGGGGGATCAATCTCTAAATAGAGAGTGATAAATTAATATTTTATGTGTATTCAATGTTGTATCAATGTATCTAACAATTCTCATGTATCTATACATGCACATATGTACATAATGTTTGTACGTGAGTCCTAAGGTGTTAGGAAACCCACCGGGAGTTACCAATATGTCTGCCGAATTGAAGGAAGACTACAATACTGAAGATGAACATGTCATATGTCATCAAACTCAAGCATATATCTGCCAAATTTGGTACCAAGACTTCAATACTGAAAATCAACATATGAATAAAATGGATAAAGCGACCATTCATGACAAAAGCAAATGAACAACTTATATTTATTTATTTATTTATAAAATATTTTACCAGGAAGTAATACATTGAGAGTTACCTCTCATTTTCAAGTATGTCCTGGGCACAGAGTTAAGACAAATAATACATGTTTACAAATACAGTTACATAATACATAATATATAGCCATACAACTAACATGGGCTAAATCTGCTCTCTCTGGGGATCCTTCAAAGCATGGATATTGATCTACCTTAGAGATAAACATTTAGCAACTGTTAAAGATAGAATACAATAATGGGTGCAGAATGAGTAGACCTTCTCAATGTTTAATAATCTAAACTCACGGGTTGAAAACGTTGTCTGGAGTTATGCAAGAAAATGTTTAAGCTCCCAGTCCATATTCATACCTTCTAGGTGAAGAGTACCCAGAGTTAAGATCCATTACATTTCTCTGCGATTTAATGTGGTTTCTCAATTGTCCCTCTACTTGATTTGGGCATATATATTAAATGCCAAGAATTGGCATTGTTTTATTTAAATGTTGTAATGTGCATAAGCTCTCTTGACTGCAGAGATCTCTTCATCAGATGTAATTTCACATCACGTCTGATGAGGAGACCCCTGCAGTCTTGAAAGCTTATGCACAAGACAACCTTGTACGATTTATACGTTTGTCCAATGAAGGATGTCACAGCCCAAGAAGTGTCTTACCCATAAAAATAAACAAAGCCCACAATGTTTATGAATTTTTAAAAAAAACAATGCCAATTCTTGGGGAGCAGGGCTGCATTATAGTAATGTATTTTTCAGTTCTTTCTGGAGAACAGAAAATTGTAATTACTTGATGCACACAATACAAACACCAAGCTAAATAAAGCAACTTTGGGGGGGGGGGGGGATGAGGTACTCCAATTTAGGCTAAATGTGTGAGTACACTTTCTTTAATTTCTGTTATCGATTGAATGTTTATTTGGGGGAAAGAGTAATGCTCAAGGTGATTATAACAGTTGCTTAGTAATGTCCAACAGTTAATGTTTTGGGTCAAATTCCCTCTCTCTGAAAGAGAATATGCCGTGCTGTATAATGACACCAAGTATCTCCAGGTACATTTCCAAATGGCCAGTGCCATTTTTCCTTAGTAAAAGAAGATTTCCCAGCTTTCAGTGATCCTGACATCCCGTTAATGAGAGGTCAGGCCTTTAGTCCTCCATGTTATTTCCAGTGATTACACCTAAAACATAATATATAGTTGTATGGAAAAGCCGATTTACTTGTTATGGATCCCTTAAAAATGCAATCCGATGTAGCTGGCTAAAAAAACAACATATTTAAAAGAATTTAACATGCTAATTGGCTTCTTAAAAACAAATCTAAAAGCAACAATTTATTTTGTTTGTATATAAGTGTCAAAAGAAGTGCTACTGAGCGTAGCACTGTATACTTGTAACGCATAGCTCACCACAAATGAAGCGCAACCGCGATGCTGAGGTAGGGAATTGGTTAACGCCGACCCACAGCCACGCGGGCGCGCGTAGGATGTAGAATAGTCGTGCAAGCCAGGTCAGGATTATAGATTGGAGAATAGTTATATATATATATATATATATAGTTATAGTTATCGTAAGTACTTGCCAGGTCAGGACTGTAGTTGCGGATCATCAGGGTGCGTAGCCAAGTTCAGGATTGGAGAGTAGCGGATCGTCGGGGTACGTAGCCAGGTTCAGGATAGGAGAAAAAACATAAAGACAGGGCGCACAACGCACATAGTGAAGCACAGTAAAAAAGATACATTTTACTAAAAAGTTAAAGGTTCTGCGTACATCAATAATATTAAAAACAAGCAGTGGGTTAGTGGGGTTACCACACAGAGGGCTGGAGTCACAGCTCTTCACTGGAACAGATGTAAGGCGCGGGATACCAGCAATCCTCATCCAGGGCAGCAACCTCCGTGAATCCTTAGGTTAGGGTAACCAGATGTTGGGGACCGGTGGACAGTCCCGTGTAAACATCCCATAGTAAGGCTCAGAAGCCTCCGTGAGTCTCACAACTGCAAAGCACCGACAGCACGCCGCTCAGACCCGTGGTGCGCCTGCTGATGACGTCACAGGATTCCCCTTCTCATGTAGAGCATAGAGGAGAGTCCATAGCGGCGAACGGCACACAGGGCAGCAATAAACACCCGTAATGGCAAGCGGTGATGCAGGGGACAGTGAGGCAAAGACCAAGAGTGAACTTGGCTAAAGTATGGGTCAGACAGATGAGCATGCCAACCTTGGCAACCCATGTTCCGTGCGTTGTTGTGGGTGAATTCTGCCAAGGGTAATAGTTCAGCCGAGTCATCTTGGGAGTCTGATATAAAGCAACATACAGACGAGGCCACGATTATCCTAACGCTTGCTTTAAATTAACCGGGTTACATTCAGGGTATGTGCTGGGTATGTGCTGGGCTAGTTTGAGGCACGTTTAAGGCATTTCTGCATTGACTAACGACCCATAGGATTACCACAGCAGGGGTCCCTGGCAGTCCAATAGAGTTTTAATGGGACTGCCAGGGACCCCCGCTATTAATCTGATGGGCCATTAATCAATGCAGAAATGCTGGGGCTAGTTTAAGGCACGTTTAAGGCATTTATTCAGGCTGTACCTGGGTCTTTTTGGCGATTGCCACTGGTTTGTGTTAGAATAGTTGCAGTCTCTAATGTAGATACTGTTCGAGAGACTGGTTGGTCCTCTCCATTTGACCATTAGTCTGTGGGTGGTATCCTGATTAGAAATGGAGGGCGATACCTAGCTGAAGACAAAACGAGCGCAAGAACCGTGAAATAAATTGCGAGCCTTTATCTGAAACAATTACCAAGGGTACTCCATGTAACCAAAAGAACTCCCTGATGTCAGCTAATTTGGGAGAATTGGGGAGACCCTTGAGGGGTATGAAGTGGGCCTGTTTCGAGAATCGGTCCACTACTACAAGAATCGTATTCATACCCTTGGAACTAGGTAAATCCACAATGAAATCCATGGACAAATGTGTCCATGGCCGGTCAGGAACAGGTAGAGGTTGGAGAAGACCTGAAGGAGGTATTCTGGGCATTTTAGTCCAGGTACACGTATTTTTTTTTTTTTTTATTTATAAAAATATTTTACCAGAAAGTAATACATTGAGAGTTACCTCTCGTTTTCAAGTATGTCCTGGGCACAGAGTAAAACAAAATAATACATGGTTACAAATACAGTTACATAAATGAACAAGGTATACATTATATACAAGACATTGCATGCACAGTTAAAGAAAATATATATTATGAGCGTATGAAACAGTTACAGACCAGATTAAAGTGTGAGACAGCCTTAGATTTGAAAGAACTTAAGCTGGTGGTGGATATGAGAGTCTCTGGTAGGTTGTTCCAGTTTTGGGGTGCACGGAAGGAGAAGGAGGAACGTCCGGATACTTTGTTGAGTCTTGGGACCATGAATAGTCTTTTGGAGTCTGATCTCAGGTGATAGGTACTGCATGTGGTAGGGGTGAGGAGCTTGTTCAGGTAGCTGGGTAGCTTGCCCAGAAAGTATTTGAGGGTGAGACAGGAAAGGTGAACTTTGCGCCTAGACTCTAGTGATGACCAATCTAGTTCTTTGAGCATTTCGCAGTGATGTGTGTTGTAGTTGCATTGGAGAACAAAACGACAAATTGAATTGTAGAGGGTGTCAAGTTTGCTAAGGTGGGTTTGAGGAGCCGAGCCATATACTATGTCTCCATAGTCAATAATTGGCATTAGCATCTGCTGTGCAATACGCTTTCTGACCAGGAGACTTAGGGAGGATTTGTTCCTGTAAAGTACCCCTAGTTTGGCATAGGTCTTGGTTGTCAGGGTATCAATGTGCATCCCGAATGTTAAGTGGGAGTCAAACCATAAGCCCAGGTATTTAAAACAAGTGACAGGTGTTAGGGTGGTTTTAGCGTTGGTTCTAATCAGGAGCTCAGTCACTGGAAGCTTTACAAATTTAGTCTTGGTCCCAAATACCATTGTTACCGTCTTGTCAGTGTTTAAAAACAGTTTGTTTTGGGAAATCCAGTTTTCGAGTCTCAAAAAGTCAGACTGAAGTATGTGTTGAAGGTCAGAGAGGCTATGGCTGTGTGCATACAGGATTGTGTCATCTGCATACATGTGTATTGAGGCTTCCTTATAAGCTGTGGGAAGATCATTAATGAACACTGAGAAGAGTAGGGGCCCCAGAACAGAGCCTTGCGGGACACCACAGGTGATATCCAGTGGGTTGGAGTTAGAGCCTTAGATGGACACATGTTGGGATCTTCCTGATAGGTAGGACTGAAACCAGTTTAAAGCATGTTTCCCTATTCCAGAGCTCTGGAGTTTGTTAAGCAGGATAACATGATCAACTGTGTCAAAAGCCTTTGCAAAATCTAGGAATACTGCACCAGTGAGTTGTCCCCGTTCCATTCCGCACTGGATTTCATTGCAAACTTTTAGCAGGGTAGTTACGGTGGAGTGTTTGGGACGAAACCCAGACTGGAATTGGCTAGAGAAATTTGTCTTGGTGTAGAAATCGCTTAATTGGGAGTGGACACATTTTTCCATAACTTTGGATAGAATTGGGAGAAGTGAGATTGGCCTGTAGTTTGAGACAGTGTTTTTGTCCCCACTTTTGAAGATTGGGACAACTCTGGCAGTTTTCCAGGTCTTAGGGATATGGCCTGCAGACAGGATAGAGTTGACTATGGACGCAATTGGTTTGGCAATGGCTGGGGCACCAAGTCGTAGGAACCTAGATTGTAGTAAGTCGGGTCCACATTGGCTGCTTAGTTTTAGTTTGAGGAGCGCTTGTGTAATCTCCTCTTCAGATACTGGGCTAAATTGAAAATTGTGGGCAGTGTTGGGAGGGGGTGGGACTATAGGGGTACTCCCAGGATGAGATTCAGGTTTGGGGTTTGTGCTGCGTTTCGCTAATAAGTTAGTGGCACACCCCACAAAGTAATCATTGAATGCATTTGCAATGTCAGTGGGGTTTGTCAGAGTAATATCCCCCTTAGTGATATTACTTGGTTGTTGATGGTTAGGAGGCTGGAATATATTGTTGATAACCTTCCAGAAGTTAGCTGGGTTTGATGTATTTTGGTGGAGATTGTCAGAGTAATATTGTGCTTTTGCATACCTTGTTTGCCTTGTGCACACGTTCCGCAGGCATCTGTAGTGATTGAGATCCTTGGTAGTGCCAGTTACTTTGTAGCTTTTCCACAAGGCATCCCTGAACTGGTAGAGTGCTATAAGGTCAGGTGTAACCCATGGAAGGTGGGCCCCCCGTACCCTTATTTTGCGTAGTGGAGCATGGGTATCGCAGAGTTTTAAGAACTCAGATTGGAAATAGTCGAGTGCAGAGTCAGGGTCGGGAATTAAATCGATTCTGTGCCATGGGCAGTTGGTAAGGTCATCCAGAAACTGTTGTGGGTTAAAGTTTTTAAATGTTCTAGTGAGGAGAACTTTAGGGCTTGAATGGGGCGGTTTAATTTTCCTTACACAGTACACTATTGCATGGTCACTGAAAATATCAGGAAGGATGCCAGAGGATTGGATTCTGCTGGGGTTTGAGGAGAGAATGGTTATGCGACTTCAGGTTTATTCGTGTGGGTTGGGAAATGAGTTGCGATAGGTTAAGTGACTTGAGTTGTATCTGGATTTTGTGGTTTTTAGGGTCAAGCCAATTGAAGTTGAAATCCCCTAGAACTAGCAGCTCACTCTTCTCATTCAGAGAGGAAATGGAGGCAAGAAATTGGGTGATATCAGTCAAGGATTGTAGAGGGGCTTTAGGGGGGCGGTAGATGCCAGCAAGCAAGATGGGCTTAGAAAAGGGGAGGCAGATTTTGCCAACTAGAGTTTCAAAAGAGGGTGGACTTGGTGGGCAATGTAACAGTGTAAATTGTAAGGTGTCTGCAATATAAAATAACACCCCTCCTCCTCTCTTTGACCTATCTCTCCTAAAAATGGAGTATCCCTGAATGGCGATATTTGCATCAGGGGTTTTAGAGGATAGCCATGTTTCTGTAAGAACGATGGCTTTGGGTTTATGCATAAGGCACCATGCCCTTAGTTCATCCAGTTTGGGCAGCAGGCTCCGGATGTTTATATGGGCGACAGATAGCCCTTTTTGGAATTTAAAGGTGGAATTCTCAGGGGCATGGGACAGAGCTGAAATGGGAGGACCTGGGTTAGTTTCAATATCACCTATCACGTAGGGCACGCAGCTACAAAAAATTTTATGTCTTTTTGCATTCCCGGCCACCAAAAAGAGCGAGAGATGAGGTCAATAGTCCTCTTTGTGCTGGGGTGTCCTGACGATTTGGACGAATGACTCCTTCTTACGGTGCAGGGAAGAAGTGAAGAGACGGTCATGTGGAGGCGAAATGCCAGGAGGAATGTGACTTTGTTGACGGACAATGTCCTTGAGCGCTCCGAAAGTATACATTTGGGCGGTAGAATGGGCGTTTGCTGATCCTCAGTCTTGTCGTCCAGGGAAAATTGATGAGATAAGGCGTCAGCTTTGACATTCTTGGATCCAGGAAGATAGGAAATTATTAAATTAAATCTAGAGAAAAATACCGACCATCTGGCTTGACGGGCTCCCAGGCGATGTGCACCTTCAATATAAAGCAAGTTCTTATGATCCGTGAGGATAGTTATCGGATCTTCGGTGCCCTCCAGCAGATGTCTCCATTCTTCGAAGGCCAATTTCATGGCTAAGAATTCCTGGTTCCTGATATCGTAGTTGCGTTGGGCCGGAGAATTTTTTTCCGAAAAGTACGCACATGGATGTAACCTGGATAGGGAATTCTTCCTTTGAGACAAAACAGTGCCTACACCCACATCAGAGGCGTCAACCTCAAGACTTAAAGGAAGTTTGGGATCAGGATGAATAAGAATGGGGGCGGACACAAAGGCCTTCTTGAGACGGGCAAAAGACTGAACCGCAGCAGCGGGCCAGGAAGCAGGGTCCGCTCCTTTCTTGATTAATTCCGTAAGTGGAGTCACTAAGGAAGAGAAATTTTGGATGAACCTACAATAATAATTACAGAATCCAAGAAACCTCTGTACTGCTTTAAGGGTAATGGGTTGTGGCCAATCCAGGAATGCTTTGACCTTGGCAGGATCCATGGTGAGGCCAGTATCTGAAATGATGTACCCTAGGAAAATGGTAGATGTTTGATGAAAATTACATTTCTCCAGTTTGGCAAAAAGTTTGTTATTGCGTAAGCGAAGGAGCACTTGTTTCACGTGAGAGATGTGTTCCTGTCTGGATTTAGAGAAGATTAATATGTCATCAAGATAGATGATTACAAAGGAGTTGAGAAGGTCCCTGAAAATTTCATTTACGAAATCCTGAAACACGGCTGGGGCATTGCACAGACCGAAAGCATGACCAAGTACTCATAATGTCAATCTCTGGTTGAAAGCAGTTTTCCATTCATCAACTTGACCAATCCTAACAAGATTATAGGCACCTCGTAAATCCAATTTAGAAAAAATATTAGCTCCTTGTAATCGATCAAACAGTGTTACGGTTGTGCTCGCCACAAACCAGGACCGGACCACGGGAATGAGGTGGGGTTATATAATCACCGACCTGAGACCACGTAGTCGGATCCGGATTGCGCAGTTCGTAGTCGTACATAACAGGGGTGCCCAATGCTACATCAAATTGACAAAACATATATGTTTTGTCAATTTGATGTAGCATTGGGCACTCCAGTCTTCTGTTGTATAGATTTGCCACGCTCAGTAGCACTCATTTTGGCATAAATATATATTCATGATGTGGTGGATGTAGGAGTTTGCGCTACCTGGGAATATGTGTGTTAATCAAGATTGGAGAAGGCAGAATCGGCGTTATTCAAGCAGGAGTTCGGCAACAGGTAGACAGCTCCCCACTTCAGTGTAGGAGCGTGAGCGACCTCTGCGCGAGGAGCGTCCTCGGCCCATGACGCCGGTGTCTTTAGGAGAAGACAGCAGGCTGACCGAGGAACACCACAGGGCAGCGCCGGGGAAAACCAGCACTTCAGCACAGGGGTCAAAAATAGGTCTCTGCATGGAGAGTAGCGACAGACCTCAAGAAATGAAAGGTACCTCTGCTAGGGGAGAATGTAGCAGGTACAAGAAACCAGTGCTGACCAACCAACGCTTCAGCACAGGAGTCCAAAACAGGCCTCTGCATGAAGAGTAGCAGCAGGCCTCAGAAAACACGGTAACACAGGCCTCTGCGTGGAGAGAAGCAGCAGACCTCAGGATACTCAGGAATACAGTCCTCTGCGTGGAGAGTAGCAGCAGATCTCAGGAGAGTAGCAGCAGGCCTCAAGAAACACGGGAACACAAGCCTCTGCGTGGAGAGTAGCAGCAGACCTCAGGATACTCAGGAACTAATAACGAAAACTAGAGAGGTTAATGCACAAACGAGACAAGCCAGGAGGCTTGTGGCAGAACACAGTAACATCCAAAGAAGGATTATGCTCGGCTCTGAATCAGTGCCAAAGCCCAGCATATAAAGGGAGGAGATCCAATCACAGGAGGGAGGTGTGTGAGAAGTCCTCCAATGATTAAGCACCGGCTAGGGCAGCAGAGATAGCTAGCACAGGTGCTTATAGATTGCCAGAGTAATTGGAAACTGCACAGTTCTGCAAGGCTATAAGCAAAAGCAGAACCGGATTCTTTACAGTACCCCCCCCCCCCCCCCACTTCAGGTAAGACCTCCAGCCGAACAGGATCATTCATAGATCTGGGGGACATGGAATTGTTCCTAAACTTCCTTAGGTGGAAGGTAGCATTGAAAGCCCTCAGTTTGTTGGAATTCCTTACAGTACCCCCACCTCTGGGTGAGAAGCCTTGGTGGACATGACCATTCATAGGTCTGGGAGACATTGAGTTGTTCCTGAAGTGTCTCAGGCGAGAATTAGGTCCAAAATCCAGGCGTTCATTGGCGATTGCCACAAAGGAGAGCGGTGGAACTGCGGTTCTCGGTACATGGGAAATGGGACCAGGGGACTTGGAAATCCAAAGCTGAGAAAGGACAGGAGACTCCGGAATAGGGACATCAGAAGGACAGCAGCCAGGTGTCCAGTGCATAGTAATAGTTCAAGAGTACGGGACACAGGACACTGATTGTCAGACATGAATGACATTGGGGCCTTCAGGGCAGGCAATGGCTTTGATGGGATCAGCACGTAGGAAGTTGCGAGACACTTTAGCTCCCAAGGAATTCCGGGTGGTGGTTAGTGAGGGTATTGGGCGGGAGGGTTCACTGCAAGATATTGACGCGGTACTTTTGATACAAAGCCAGCTTGCTATCCCAAGCAATTCGAGAGAGTCGGTAGCAGTGTATACGTAATTCTTGATCCTGGTACTGGTAGTTGAAGAAGGGTCCACCTCCTTTGGCCTCTGATATTTAGGGAGAATCAAATCCGAAGTTCTGGCCTTGGGCGAAGGGCATAGTAAGCATCAAGGGGACAGAAGGGGACAGCAAAATACCTGGGAGCAGGGATTCTGCGAATAGGCTTAGGGCAGAAACTGGTTCCTGAACAATACTTTTAACGGGGACCAGTATTTCCGCAGAAGGCTCAGGGGGCGCGGCAACGGGAACTTTAGCTGGGCCAGGGGGATTATAGCAATTATCCTCCAAATGCTCAGCAACCAGAACTTTAGGGGAGGCATTAAGTGCAACATCTGCTGTCAGACTTGGGGGCGGTGAACTCACAAGTGTTAAGTCATGCTGTGCCTGAGAATCAGAAAAAGAGAAGTTAACCTCTGAAACTGGGGTCCCTAGGGACGTAACCTTAGTTTGCGGAATACAAGGTTTAACAATGGGGGCCTCATAGAGCAGACTAGCAGGGGTTAAAACAGAAATAACCTCGGTGACAGAGCTTATGAATTTTGACTTTGAAAGTGAGGGCAGAAGGGGTTCATTCTCAGAGACTAGAGAAATAACTTTGGCTTGGGAAATGCAGGGATTTACAGTGGGGGACTCATAGGCCTGACTAGCAGGGGTTAAGACAGGAATAATCTTGGGGTCTGAACACAGGGAAGTTAACTCGGGACTAGGGACCGTGGCAGCGTCTTCCTTAGCGGACAGCGACAGGGAGACGGTTTGGCAATTCTTAGGAGGGGGTGATACCCCCAAGGGTTCAGCAAAAGGGCTTGAGGGAAAGTGGGTGTAATTGAACATGCGTAGGCAGCGAGGAGAGGGTCCTGTACTCGAATGGAGTGGTCGCAATCTAGACACAGCATATGAAACGCATCATAAGCTTGGGCCAGTACCCTAAGATCCACAGTCTCCCAGTCTATAGTGGAAGTAGAAGGGTACAGTTGGGGAGCCAGGGACTGTTTCATCTCTCTATGGCGCTGAGCTTTAGTAAGGAGTTCATTACGAATCAGTCTTTCCGGGAGGGTTAAACCATCACACATGCCCGCAGTTTCAGGCGGAGGCAGTCTCTCAAACAGGTATGGTTTTTCAAACAGGGACTGGTCCGCAGCCTGGGACATAGATTCAGTCAAACATTTACCAACCCCCGCCACGGCGCGGTCCGGTTTTGTGGGGCCGAGCATACTGTTATGGTTGTGCTCGCCACAAACCAGGACCGGACCGCGGGTCTGAAGTTGGGGTTATATAATCACCGACCTGAGACCACGTAGTCGGATCCGGATTGCGCAGTTCATAGTCGTACATAGCAGGGTCAGGATTGGAGAAGGCAACATCGTCGTTATTCAAGCAGGAGTTCGGCAACGGGTAGACAGGAGATCCCCGCTTCAGCATAGTAGCGTGAGCGACCTCTGCGTGAGGAGCGGCCTCGGCCCATGACGCCAGTGTCTGTAGGAGAAGACAGCAGGCTGGTCGAGGAACACTGCAGGGCAGCGCCGGGGAAAACCAGCGCTTTAGCACAGGGGTCCAAAACAGGCCTCTGCATGGAGAGTAGCAACAGACCTCAGGAAACTAAAGTTACCTCTGCTAGGGGAGAATGCAGCAGGTACCAGGAACCAGTGCTGGCAAACCAACGCTTCAGCACAGGAGTCCAAAACAGGCCCCTGCATGGAAAGTAGCAGCAGACCTCAGGAAACACAGGCCTCTGCGTGGACAGTAGCAGCAGACCTCAGGAAACACGGGAACACAGGCCTCTGCGTGGAGAGTAGCAGCAGACCTCAGGATACTCAGGAACACAGGCCTCTGTGTGGAGAGTAGCAGCAGACCTCAGGAACACAGGCCTCTGCGTGGAGAGTAGCAGCAGACCTCAGGAAAACAGGAACACAGGCCTCTGCGTGGACAGTAGCAGCAGGTCTCAGGAAACACGGGAACACAGGCCCCTGCGTGGAGAGAAGCAGCAGACCTCAGGAAACACAGGAACACAGGCCTCTGCGTGGAGAGTAGCAGCAGACCTCAGGAAACGAAAGGTACCTCGGCTAGAGGAGAATGCAGCAGGTACCAGGAACTAGTGCTGGCAAACCAACGCTTCAGTACAGGAGTCTGGAACAGGCCTCTGTGTGGAGAGTAGCAGCAGACCTCAGGAAACACGGGAACACGGGCCTCTGTGTGGAGAGTAGCAGCAGGCCTCAGGAAACACTGGAACACAGGCCTCTGCGTGGAGAGTAGCAGCAGACCTCAGGATACTCAGGAACTAATAACGAAAACTAGAGAGGTTAATGCACAAACGAGACAAGCCAGGAGGCTTGTGGCAGAACACAGTAACATCCAAAGAAGGATTATGCTCGGCTTTGAATCAGTGCCAAAGCCCAGCATATAAAGGGCGGACATCCAATCACAGGAGGGAGGTGTGTGAGAATTTATCCAATGATTAAGCACCGGCTAGGGCAGCAAAGATAGCAAGCACAGGTGCTTATAGATTGCCAGAGGGAGTAATTGGAAACTGCACAGTTCTGCAAGGCTATAAGCCAAAGCAGTACAGGATTCCTTACAAACAGTTCAGAAATGAGGGGCAAAGGGTAGCAGTTTTTGACGGTGATTTTGTTGAGGGACCGATAGTCTATGCAAGGGCGTAAGGTTCCGTCCTTCTTCTTCACAAAGAAAAACCCTGCGCCCGCAGGAGATGTGGACTTATGTATAAATCCCTTCTGTAAGTTCTCTGCAATATATTCCTTGATTGCCTTAGTTTCTGACATAGACAATGGGTAAGAGGTCCCTCTAGGAGGTGTGGTGCCTGGAAGTAGATCAACGGGACAATCGAATGGGCGATGAGGGGGAAGAACCTCCGATCTGACCTTATCGAAGACGTCCCGGAACTCAGCGTACTCTTCTGGCAATTGTACTCTTTCCTTTTCCTCGGACACGGTGGTACCCCCAATGCTGCTTGCTTCAAGGGTGCAGTTCTTATGGCAAAATGCGCTCCATTAAATGGGTTCCTTATTGAGCCAATCCACCTGAGGGTTGTGTATCTGTAGCCAGGGTAGCCCGAGGATCACGCAAATGGAAGGAGTGTGGATAACATTGAATTTAATCTTTTCCAGGTGTTTATTGTCTATCTTGAGCTGAAGCACCTCTGTCTCCAAGGAGATAAATGCCGGCTGCAGAGGTCTTCCGTCAATGGCTTCAAGGGCGATGGGCTTCTTTCTGCATCTGGTCAGAACTAGATGGCGTTCTGCGAAAGTTTGATCTATGAAGTTTCCTCCGGAACCTGAATCGAGGAAAGCAAGCATAGATACTTGGAAGCCCTCCCCATAGAGAGTAATGGGGATAAGAATGCGAGAAAAGGCATTCCCAAGGAAACTCCCCCGAGTCTCATGGGAACTTTGCGTTTCCCGACTTTTGGGGACAGAAATATGCAAAATGTCCAGAAACACCGCAGTAAAGGCATAGACCGGCATTCTTGCGTCGTAATTTCTCAGATTAGGAGAGACTAGTACCCCCTAATTGCATTGGCTCGGACGTATCCGGGGAAGGAATCTCAGCTTGGCTCACCTGACCGGGATTGATCCAGGATGGAGTGACACGATGATGAGCCTTCTCTGATCTCCTCTCCAGGAGGCGATGATCCACCTTAATACAGACGGCGATAAATTCCTCCAAATCGGTGGGACGGTCATAGGCTGCCAGCTCATCCTTCAAGGCGTCAGATAATCCCGGCCAAAAGGCTGCGGCCAAAGCTTCGTCGTTCCAGTCAGTTTCTGCAGCTATAGTTCTAAACACGAGTGCGTATTTGGCAACTGGACGATTGTGTTGAGAAACATGAAAAAGTGCAGAGGAAGCACATACCTTATGACCGGGTCTGTCAAACACTTTCCGGAACTCCCGGGCAAAGGCTTCTATATCCTGCGTGAGGTCGGATCTTCGTTCCCAGATGGGAGAAGCCCAGGCAAGAGCGTTATCTATAAGAAGAGAAGCAATATACGCCACCTTCGGCGCGGGGTGCAGTGTAGCGTGAAGGATTCATTTCAAATTGTATAAAGCATTGATTGAAAAAACCCCGGCGTTCGTGAGGGTTACCCCCATAGCGGTTGGGGGCAGGAAAACGAGGTTCTAGGGGGAAAGGCAAAGATGGAGTAGTGGTAAGGTCAGGAACAGCAGACACGAGGGGGACGCGGTTCCTGTAGGATACAAGAAAGAGATCGGAAGTCCCCCTGAAGGGAGAGCATGTTTTGCTCACTACCCACAATTTTTTCCTCTAGGGTAGACAGGTAGCTTGCGTATGTGCGCAGGACTCGTCCTACGTCAGCGGAGTCGAAGTTTGTGTGGCTGAGCATACTGTAACGCGTAGCTCACCACAAACGAAGCACGACCGCGGTGCTGAGGTAGGGAATTGGTTAACGCCGACCCACAGCCACGCGGGCGCGCCTAGGATGTAGAGTAGTCGTACAAGTCAGGTCAGGATTATATATTGGAGAAAAGTCATAAGTACTTGCCAGGTCAGGAGTGGAAAGTTGAGGATCGTCAAGGTGCGTAGCCAAGTTCAGGATTGGATAGTAGCGGATCGTCGGGGTACGTAGCCAGGTTCAGGATAGGAGAGTATCGGATAGTTGGGGTACATAGCCAGGTTGAGGATAGGAGAGTATCGGATCGTTGGAGTACTTAGCTAAGGTCAGGACTGGAGACAGGAGAATTTTTTTCTTATTTACCTCTATAATTACTGGAAGAATGATCTGCATTGGATCTGTCACAAATATCTGCATGAAAAGACCTGTACATGGAAAGTGGGGAGGGGTGAGCTTAAAACCTGGGGAGGAGGGGCCACTAACCTCCAAAACAACTGAGACCAGCTGGACAAAGTTAATAAACACACAGATACCCAGTAAGCTCATATAAACCCCCAAATATTACAATTTATTAAAATTCGGAGAGAGGATTTAAAGGGACTGCGCACACTGAAAAATCCCCCTTTTTACTGTTACATTTTAGGACAAGAAATAACTAAGTGCATGCGATCAGCACAACGTCACAAGAAACAAAGTATTATGCTCAGCCAAATTGCAGAGGCAAAGACTGAGCATATAAAGGGCGACTCAGCCAATCAGTGAACTGGTGGTCAGCAGAGGCTGAAAGTGAAACCAGAGTATTGATTCGTTGCTGGGCAGAGTGCACACAGCAGGAGCTCATGCAGAAAGGCTGCAGCAAGTCAGAATCAAACTCTAGGCCGGAGCCTACATCCGATCCTCACAGCAGTGAAGACAGGATTTTTGATGCAGAAATTAAAGAGATGGGTAATCGCTTTCTTGAAAGAGAATGCATTAGCTCAGAGATACAAAGCAGTTTGCAACGTATAAGACAGATGAAACAATCAGTCCCCCATGAAGATGAACACAACCAAATTGGAACGATTCCCATGGCAAGATACATTCACCACTTCCTCTATGTTTGTATCCTTAAATATTAGGGATAATTGTATGATTCTTTCTATAGATAGTAATTTACCGAAAGTTTTAAAGCAGCAATATATGTGCCACTGCATGATTTGTTTCATATTGTACTACAGGATTGAAGCAGGAGGTCTCCGGAGCTGAACTATGTTCATTTCAGCTCCGGGGACCCCCTGCTTCCAGAGATACTTACCTCTGTAGTGTGTGTCAGTATCTCTGAAGCTTGTGTGCCTAACAAAATGGCAGCTTAAATACCCGCCTCACGCGGGCCAATAGGAAGCCGTGACCTCATCCCTTGCAGCTTCCACGTGACCTGGACATTTAAACTCCACAGAGATACTGGCACCCCTTACGGAGTTAAGTATCTCTGAAAGTAGAGGGCCCCGGAGCTGAAAGTAAACAGCTCAGCTCCGGAAACTCCCTGCTTCAATCCTATAATAAAAAAACAAAAAAAACATTGTGCAGTGCTACAGTACATGTTTTGATGCACTAAAACTCAATCACTGTTCTTCTATCATAGAGGTAAAAACCTCATAGACTATTTGGTTAAATCAGAGATGGCAATTGAAAAACATACATCCTTTTTGAGTTTAAAGCCTGGCTGCTACAAATGTTCGGGTTGCACTACATGCAGAAACATGACAACCGGTAATACATTTAAACATCCACATATGGGCACAACATTCAAAATCAAGTCTCATGTTACCTGTCCAAGTCAATTTGTTGTATATTTGATCATATGCCCATGTGTTTTTTATTATGTGGGCAAGACTAAACTGACATTCAGGGAAAGAATGGCACAGCACTCTTCAGCAATACGAGCAGCCCTTGAGGATAAAATAGTGAACAACCAGTGGAATCACATTTTTTTTGTGGCAGGACAGCAATTACCCTCTCTCCGGCACATAATTATTGATAAGGTAAAAACACAGCTTAAGGGGCGACAATAGATCAATTTTACTATGAAGAACCGAAGCCTGATGGATTCCTTGTCTCCTAACGGTCTTAATGAGAGTTTACAATTGGGATGTTACATTGATTGATAAAGACAATGGTTCCACAATTTGTGCACATGCATGAACACTTAAGTGTGCACATTAGTCTAATATCTACCTTCGGGTTCGAATTCTATAGTACAGTGGAACAAAGTACATTCCACTTTCTTTTTCTGCTAATAGCTCTCACAATATCCAAGGATTCAATTTTGTACCAATAATTGGGATATTTTATAGAAGAGCAGATGGATTACAATTATGCTTGATTACGTCATTTATTGATGGATGCAATGAAATTATTGCAGTTCAAAACACAGTTTATGATAATTGAACTCCAAATGCCACGGGGAGATATTGTTATCTTCCAGGTCTTCGTACTTCTATTTCTGAATCAGTCCTACAGTATACCATATATTATCTGTGTTTTGTAACCTTTTTGGGTTAAGGAAACCAATAATTATATTGTAAATTCTGTGGAACCCCAACCCTCTCTAATAGTGCGTCTGAGATCTAATGCATTGTAAAGAACCCCAACCCTCTCTAATAGCGCGTCTGAGATCTGATGCATTGTAAAGAACAACAAAAGACAAAAATACCCATTGCTACATCCAATGTGACAAAATACATAGTTAAATACTTAATTGTTTGTATTCTCATGAGTAAGGGCAGTAGCGTAGCTAGACATGTGCAGGCCCCCGGGCAAAAAAAAATTCAGGGCCCCATTAATACTGACTGATCCACTCTCTCATCATCCCTCCTCATAATCATCTCTCCCCATCCTCCTCATCACTATCTCTTCCCCTCACCTCATCATCATCACCATCTCTCCCCCTCATCAACAACACCATATCTCCCCTCATCACCATCTCTCCCCCTCATCACCATCATCATCTTTCCCCCTCATCATCCCCATCTCTCCCCCTCATCAGCTCTCTCTCCCCCTCATCATTATCTCTCTCTCTCCCCCTAATCAGCTCTCTCACCCCTAATCATCTCTCCTTCCCCCTAATCAGCTCTGTCTCTGCCCCTCAGAAGCTCTCTCTCTCTCTGCCCCTCAGCTCTCTCTCTGCCCCTCAGCTCTTTCTCTACCCCTCAGCTCTCTCTATCTCTCTGCCCCTCAACACTCCCTCTGCCCCTCATCAACTCTCTCTGCCCCTCAGCTCTCTCTGCCCCTAAGTTCTATATCTCTCTCTCTCTCTGCCCCTAAGCTTTCTATCTCTCTCTCTCTGCGCCTCAGCTCTCTCTCCCATGCCTACCTTTGACGGGAGGAGATGATGACCAGAGGAGCAGCCGGTAGAGGTATGGAGCTGCGCTCTGGCAGCAGACACCAGAAGAAAGACTTCCAGGTGAGACTGCTAGAGGGCACTCCTCCCACGACATTCTGTTCTACATGTGTTGATTCCTCCACTGGCTTATCATTTAATGCCGGGGGCCCTCCGCCCCATACAATCTCCCCGCCTGTGTCTACATGGGGGGGAGAAGATGGTCCCCCCAAGAGCGCAAGCCTCCGGGCTTTGCCCGGGCTCTAGCTTGCCCCTGAGTAAGAGTCATTTAGTTAAAGCCTTTGACCAAAGCATTATATGCCTGCAGCCACATCACACCATGACCAGTATGCAGGTCCTAACACAGATGCATTGTAAGGAACCCCAACCCTCTCTAATAGCGCATCTGAGATCAGATGTATTCTAAGGAACCCCAACCCTCTCTAATAATGCGTCTGAGATCAGATGCATTTTAAGGAACCCCAACCCTCTCTAATAGTGTGTCCGAGATCAAATGCATTGTAAATTCTTCTGTATTTGGTACAATTTTCAAATTACCTAAATGTTGCTGAGAGCCCTTTAAGGATGCCCACGGAACCAAAGGGGTCCTAGGAACTCCTCTTAAAAAACACTGTAGTATCTCAACGTTTTGCCGGGAGCAATATATTGCACCACTGAATTTAGATGTGAACATTTCTGTTATGCTGGGCTAAAGACATGTATGAACTTTTACTGGGAGCAATATATTTCTATATAGCATCTGGAGGATATTGTGCATGTGCTTTGGCACTTAAGGGTGCAATAGTGAACCAATAGTTGCATTTGAATGACGTCTTGTATATTTGAGTGGTCTGTCAAATGTATATCTAGGAATATCCAAGGACTCTGTTTGGAGCCTATAATGGGAATAATTTATTTATCAAACAGATGAACTACTATAATCCTTTGTGGTAACCATTACTGGTGATTTATGGAAATGTCAGTCCAGTAATAAAAGCATACGTGGCATCGCAGTTAAGGACATTTACTATAAACTTGTATTTATCTTTTACCATAACTGAGAGATTTTTATGACTTAGTGCAATATTAGAGAGAATGCCTGCTCAGCTTGTGGTAGAAATACTGTAACCAGAGGGGTGCTATCAGGGAGGAATCAACAGAGGGTTGTCATAAATGGAACTTTTTCAAGTTGGGCTAAAGTTGTGAGTGTAGTACCTCAGGGATCGGTACTGGGACCCCTGCTTTATAACTTGTGTACGAATGACCTTGAGGTTGGCATTGGGAGCAAAGTCTCCATCTTTGCTCATGATTCTAAATTGTGTAAGGTAGTAGAATCAGAGCAGGATGTAATTTCTCTCCAAAAGGACTTGGAGAGACTGGAAACCTAGGCAGGTAAATGGCAGATGAGGTTTAATAAAGATAAATGTAAGGTTATGCATTTGGGATGCAAGAATAAACTAGCGACTTACAAATTAAATGGGGATAAATTGGGGGAATCCTTGATGGAGAAGGATTTAGGAGTGCTTGTAGACAGCAGGCTTAGTAATAGTGCCCAAAGTCATGCAGTAGCTGCAAAGGCAAACAAGATCTTATCTTGCATTAAACAGGCAATGGATGGAAGGGAAGTAAACATAATTATTCCCCTTTACAAAGCATTAGTAAGACCACACCTTGAATATGGAGTACAATTTTGGGCACCACTCCTTAGAAAAGACATTATGGAACTAAAGGCAGAGAAGAGCCACTAAATTAATAAAGGGGATGGGCAATCTAACTTATGAGGAGAGGCTAGCTAAATTAGATTTATTTACATTAGAAAAGAGGCGTCAAAGAGGGGATATGATAACTATATACTAGTATATTCGGGGACAGTACAGGGAGCTTTCAAAAGAACTATTCATCCCAAGGACTCGGGGGCATCCCTTAAGGTTGGAGGAAAGGCGATTTCACCAGCAACAAAGGAAAGAGTTCTTTACAGTAAAGGCAGTTAAAATATGGAATTCATTACTCATGGCGACTGTGATGGCAGATACAATAGATTTGTTCAAAAAAAGGTTGGACATTTTTTAGAAAGGAAAGGTATAAAGGATATACCAAATAAGTATACATGGGAAGGATGTTGATCCAGGGTTTAATCCGATTACAAATTCTAGAAGTCAGGAGGGAATTTATTTTTCCCCTTATGAGATATCATTGGATAATATGGCACTGGGTTTTTTTTGTTTACCTTCCTCTGGATCAATAAGGAAGTATAGATATAGATTAAAGTATCTGTTGTCTAAATTTAGCATAGGTTGAACTTGATGGACGTACGTTTTTTTTCAACCTCATATACTATGTAACTATGTAACCACCCTGAAAACCTGTCGTGATTTCTCCCACACCACCCCGGAGTACTCAGAGCCTCACAGGTACGCACTGCACCAGCAACACCAGGTAGCCGGATGATCTCACTTAAGGTGGGGGAACAGGTGCTACATATATATATATATATATATATATATATTTATATATATGTGTGTATATATATATATATATATATATATATATATATATATACAGTGCTTGAAAAATCAACCAAAAATCTACACGCCGAACCCAAAAATATACCTGCCACCTAGCATCGCCCACAGCCCCGCTTTGTAAAAAAGAAATTGAATAAATTCCTAGAAAGAATCCCTTCTGGATCACAGTAAGCGACAGGGATGGCTTTGAATTGACATCCTAAGGAGTCCCCGACCCTTAATTCTGCAAAGGCCACTCTATCTTCTATGACAGCGGCCGTGTTGTACATGGCTCTCCTCCCAGTAATCATCGTCTGAAGTGGGGCTCAGCCCTGATTTTCGGGATAGGGTATCTGCTCCGACATTCAGAGGCCCTGGTTTATATTTCAGCGTGAACTGGTAGTTTGATAACGCTGCCAGCCATCGGTGGCCGGTAGCATCTAATTTGGCGGATGTTAGTATGTAAGTGAGGGGATTGTTATCTGTCCTCACTTCGAAAGATACGCCGTACAAGTAATCATGGAGTTTTTCCTTGATGGCCCACTTGAGGGTGAGGAACTCCAGCTTGTGTACTGGATAATTCTGCTTGCTGGGAGTCAAACTGCAGCTAATGTAGGCTACCGGTCGGAGGCCTTCCGGGTGCTTCTGGTGTAAGACTGGACCTAAGCCATTAAGACTCGTGTCTACCTGGAGGATGTAGGGCTGTTCCGGATCAGCATAAGCAAGAACAGGTGCCTTGGTTAAGCTCCTCTTCAGGCCCAGGAAGGTCCATTCGCATTCAGTCGTCCAGTTATAAAAAAAACCGGGTGTCGAGCAGAGGTGGCTTTTCGCCCGTTGTCCTCGGGGTATATCTTGAGGAGATAATTTAGAGACTTGGCCTTACTGGAATACCCCTCCACAAAGTGCCGATTGTAGCCACAGAAGCAGAGGAAAGAGCGCAGCTCCATGACGTTCTCAGGTCACGGACAATTCACCACAGCCTCAACTTTGGCCGGATCAGTGGCGATTCCATCGGCAGACACAATGTGTCCCACGTAGGTCACCGAGGTGTGTCAGAACTGGCACTTGTCAAGTGACAGTTTCAGGCCCTCTAGCCCCAGATGGTCCAGCACTTTAAGCAGCCGTTCTTCATGTTCTTCCAGGGTTTTACCGAAGACAATATCGTCCAGGTAGACCAAGCATTCCTGAGGGTTCATGTCTCCAATGGTTTTCTCCATTAGGCATTGAAATGTTGCTGCAGCCCCGCAGATGCTTTGGGGCATGCGCGTAAACTGGTATAAGCCCAGGGGACAGATGAAGGCAGTCTTCTCCTGGTCTTCTTCACTCATCGGTACATGGTAGTACCCAGATCGAAAGTCCAGAACACTGAACCACTGGCTCCCAGTTAGTGCGTTGAGAATCATTTTGATGCGCGCAAGAGTGTACTGATCAGGCACGGTACGGTTGTTCAGTAGTCAACACACAATCTTACTGATCCATTCTTCTTTCTCACCACCACGATGGGCGAGGTGTAGGGACTCTGGGATTACATAGTTACATAGTAGATGAGGTTGAAAAAAGACTTACGTCCATCAAGTTCAACCTATGCTAAATTTAGACAACAGATACTTTATCCTATATCTATACTTATTGATCCAGAGGAAGGCAAACAAAAAACCCCATTAAGGGGAAAAATTAATTCCTTCCTGACTCCAAGAATTGGCAATTGGATTAATCCCTGGATCAACATCCTTCCCATGTATACTTATTTGGTATATCCCTGTATACCTTTCCCATCTAAAAAGATGTCCAACCTTTTTTTGAACAAATCTATTGTATCTGCCATCACAGTCTCCATGGGTAATGAATTCCATAGTTTAATGGCCCATACTGTAAAGCTCTCTTTCCTTTGTTGCTGGTGAAATTTCCTTTCCTCCAAACTTAAGGGATGGCCCCGAGTCCTTTGTACTGCCCGTGGGATGAATAGTTCATTTGAAAGCTCCTTGTATTGTCCCTGAATATATTTGTATATAGTTATCATATCCCCTCTTAGACGCCTCTTTTCTAATGTAAATATATCTAATTTAGCTAGCCTCTCCTCATAAGTTAGAATGTCCATCCCCTTTATTAATTTGGTGGCTCTTCTCTGCACTCTCTCTAGTTCCATAATGTCTTTTCTTAGGATTGGTGCCCAAAATTGTACTCCATATTCAAGGTGTGGTCTTACTAATGCTTTGTAAAGGGGCATAATTATGTTTACTTCCCTTCCATCCATTGCCCGTTTGATGCAAGATAAGATCTTGTTTGCCTTTGCAGCTACTGCATGACATTGGGCACTATTGCTAAGCCTGCTGTCTACAAGCACTCCTAAATCCTTCTCCATCAAGGATTCCCCCAATATATCTCCATTTAATTTGTAAGTCGCCTTTTTATTCTTGTATCCCAAATGCATAACCTTACATTTATCTGTATTAAACCTCATCTGCCATTTACCTGCCCACGTTTCTAGTCTCTCCAAGTCCTTCTGAAGAGAAATTACATCCTGCTCTGATTCTATTACCTTACACAATTTAGTATCATCAGCAAAGATGGAGACTTTGCTCTCGATCCCAACCTCAAGGTCATTAATAAACAAGTTAAAATGCAGGGGTCCCAGTACCGATCCCTGAGGTACTCCACTCACGACTTTAGCCCAACCTGAAAAAGTTCCATTTATGATAACCCTCTGTTGTCTGTCCTTTAACCAGTTTTCAATCCAAGTGCATATATTATTACTGAGTCCAACTTTCTTTATTTTGTACACCAACCTCTTGTGTGAAACCGTATCAAAAGCCTTTGCAAAATCTAAGTAGACCACATCAACGGCATTACCCTGGTCTAGATTCCTACTTACCTCCTCAAAGAAACAAATAAGGTTAGTTTGGCAAGATCTATCCATCATAAATCCATGCTGATTATTCAGTCACAATCCCCGCTGTTTCCATCTCTTGTAAGACGACCCTTACATCGTCCCCATCCCGAGGGGCGATGCGACGCTATAACGTTCTCGGAAGGGTGTAGTATCACTCAGCATGATGGTGTGTTGGGTGCTGCGGCTGCAACCCACATCCATCTCACTCATGGAGAACACGGTCCGGCGTTCTTCCAATTTGCTGTTAACCGGTCTTTCCATTTGACCGGTAGGGTTGAGTCTCCGAAGTTGAATGTCAGCTCGGCTGGTTGTTCAGACACTGCGGCAGCATTCACCTGAGGCATCATCTCCACTGGGGTAACGGGGTATATGCGGCCCAATCTTCATCCTGGATCGAAGGCCATGGGGTACGGAGTGATATTTTGGACAAACACTTTAATTCGTCCAGGAATCTTGGACGTCCATTCCCGCACATCTGGTATCAGCTTGTAACCTCGCTGAGCACCTCATCTCGGTCAGGGTAGCAGCACAATGCGGCCATACGCTTCACTCCCCTTGGTGGAATTTCTGTTAGTCCTGCTCGCAGGTTGAAGAGAACTCCATGATGGTCTAGAGCAGATATTTTGCAACACTCTTCCAACAGTACAAACAAAAAGTGTTATCCAAGTGGCGCCATTGAATCTAAATAATACAAAGTCTCTCAAATTAGAAAATGTGAACGAAGTGCACATATATACAAATAAAAAAAAATATATATATATGTGATAACTAAATCACTAACAAGTGTATGACATAATAGTGCACGTGAAATCATGTGGTTAGGTAATATAGTGAATATACAAACAAATTAGGTATGCAGCTTCAACCCAAATGTGAATTGCTTTCTCAATCCATGCAGTAGTTCTCTCAGATCTCCAAATTGACGGGGAGCGCAGACATGTAAAAAGAAAACATATATCCGATGGTGCAATACAGGTATGTTTCAAATATTGTGGAGTTAATGCTTCCCAGCCACCATGAGAATGGTACTCACAGATTCAAAAAACTTTAAATATACGGAAAGGTATCTTTTAGAGGGTAGTTTTCAACGATAATCCCAAGAAAGGATGGTCAGGAACACACATAGTTGGATGTGACATGGTGCTAAAACAATTCAAGCAGTTTGATCCAATGATCGACACCGACAACTGGAACCTGGAGTGCTTTCTTCCCTCTGTGGTTCAGCTCGGCAAGCGTCTCGCGTCTCCGTACTTCTGGGTTGGAATCCCCGGATGTTGGACGGCTGACAATTTTCTCAAGCGGTAGACAGCAGTGTATGCAGTATCTACCTTCACATGAACATTCTACGCATTTCACCTTCTACAGGTTTCATCAGGAGTATTGGTAATTGGTATCGAGGCTCCTAAATACCCTACAATGCATCCTTATTGGTTGTTGCAAAATTGTTATACAATCAGTGATACATCATGGCAGCTGTGTATCTGCATGTAGGTGATAAACTAGCTACAAAATTGCAGCCTATTATGTTGCTAACACTAGAATGCTACCAGTGGAGAGTGTTAAACAATTTAACTCGATCTTAGCTCCACTGATATGTAAGGTGCTGCAGTATTTAAATCCTCCATGTATTCATACATGTTGGTCCAAAAATTTAGTAACATAAAGGATGATAATATCAGATCTAACTACCCTACAGTAAAAAATATTCATGCACACATGCATGAAACTAGAACTAATTATTAAAAAAACTGAAACATATTAAAAATATTAAAAGCAAAGAACTTGGAAACTAGAGATGCATATGTATTTATTCCATGAAATCCAAATACTGCCACTTTTACAGTATAAATTAAACAATAAGATCCGGCGCCTTACAAGTAAATGTATATGTCTCTTTAAAGTCCAAATGGAGGAAGTGTCCAAAGAACCCTTCTAGTCCTGTGCTTCCAAAAGACTTGATGATTCCACGGCCGTGCGTCCCGTGATATGTGGATCAAACACAAGAGAAAATCATACTGTAACACTGCTACTAAACAACAAATAGTGACATGTAAAACATAAGACTAACACCACATACAAGACATACACACCAAACGAGAACAATGATAACAGATGATAATAGCAAGGCTGAAAATATATAAAGAGCTAATTTAATACAACATATAAAACAATAAAAATGGCTAAAATAAGGATGACAGTGATGCAGCTGGTCCGCTGGGTAAAACCCGAATCCTACTCACAAGATGATGAGAGTAAACAGGCACAGTGTATCGACCGCAGTGAGGTAACGGCTTGTCCTCCGGTAACACTGGAGTCTCTGTAGATGTGCTCCGATGCTATCATGCGCTCCTGGGAGAGATGCTCTGACACTGGGGGCGGACGTCGAGGAGAAGAACCTCTTCCTGCTTGTCAGATCAAAGCACGCCTGCCACGCTGCTCACGTTAGTCCCTATTGGGGGGGTCTCTGGCCTAGTGCAGGGGCCACAGACGCCCTGCACATACACCCTCCCCTACCTGTGTCCCAGCACCGACTGACTAACGAGCCCAAACCCCCCTCCTAGCTGCCCGTGATCCTGGCAGCCCTATTGGCCTGTTTCGCCATCTGACGCGAACCCCGGGGGCTGCTGGGAGTTGTAGTCCCCGCGGAGCCCCTATTCTATTGCCGCCATATGCGCATAGTGTACTGCGCATGCACAACTCTATAATGGTAGCCACAGCTTACTGCGCATGCGCGAACTATCACGATGCACGCGCACCACCGACATGGCGGCGCCCTGCAGAGGGAGCCACCGGCTAACCCATCGCCACCCACAGCAGCGGAGGTACCCAGGGAACCAGGGAGCCAGAGGGGGACCTGGCTACATATATATATATATATATATATATATAATATATACACAGGTGCTACCGCTCACTTACATGTGTGCTAATGATTGAGGGGTACATAGGGTGCATATGGGAGTATGAAACAACAAGGAGAGAGAAAAGGTTAAAGATACAACCTAAAGAACCTATGTGCACTCACTATTAACCCATTGAGTGCAAGAAATATTCAATCCTGGGGTAAGGACCCCTATAGCCACTCACTAATAATATAAAAATTACTTATTAAACATATATACAATGTGTGAACAATATAAATAAAATAACAAGGAGAAAGTGCAGCAGTGGAGGATATTATATCATCACACAGTCTTATTGATACTATGTTTTAAATCCTAGTGGAGATATAATGGGAGTGTTTTCTCCTCAGGAGAGAAACATACATGCATCAGTGTAGGTATCCTGATGCTTACTGGTGTACCATCAATTAGCTCTATTGAGCAGGGATCCTATACACAGTCCCTGTAGCTAATGGTAAAGTTGAAACAACACCAGTGTGGTCAACAGTAGTTTTATGTGCATAGATGTAACCACCATGTAACAGGTATTAGTAGTGTTACAATTGTGTCAATAGGCCTACACTGTTACCAAAATGAAGCTATATGCGGTCAAATGAACCGCTCACTAGTGGATGAAAACACAAAAGTTACAAACTATTCCGATGTATAAACCACTGCTATACCAGCTCGGTAATCTGCAGTAAATTTCAAGGCTAGTGTTTGTCCTTGTCCACTGTTAGGTAATTGTGATATTATAATAGAAAGTTGTAATGGTGAATCTAGTGCATTATAAGGATAAATATCCCTGTGCAGCGTCCGTCAGCCAATGCATGGCATACAAGAGATCAAACTATTCTATTATATATGTAGCCCTCTTTCCCTTTTATGTGAAGAGTATAATGGTGCTGATATTACCTGCTGGCTCACAGAGATCTGAGCCTCCGCCACTGAGAGCCTGGAGTAGAACCAAGATACTGGATGACAGCGCCTCCACCTGTATGGGATTCCAATGGGTTGGGATAGCCCTGTGTAGGAACAAAATAATCATACCACACAGAGTATAACTATAACCTCGATTACTGGTATACCTACTGCACTTAGGCGCATTTGCCTTATATGTAGTTTTCTGGACTGATTGCTGGTTTTCTATAGGGTTAACTGAGGACTCTTGTTTGTCCTTTGAACTTGTGTTAAACCTTGTGTGGATACTTCATGTACCAGTGCTCCTTTCTATGGTGTATTTTTTTGGGGGTGTTTGGTACAGGGCAGAGGGAAGTACCATTGGATACAACGCATCTTTTGGGAACGGGCCTGAAGAAGTGGTTTAAGACCCAGAAACATTGCCGCCCCCCTTCCCCTGTACTTTTTTTTTTTTACGTTTGTTCACACCCTATCCCATCCCTCCCCCCCCTCCTCCCTTGTTGTTGCATTGTGTTTTTCATTCACTTTGTGTTTTGTTCATTAAACCTTTTTGATTCACTGCTCCCCTCCTTTTCTTTTTTTTGTGTTCTGGGAACCATTGTTTTCTATATTTTTGATCGGGAGGAATTGGAATCCTCCTTGTTCCACATTGCACCCATTATTCCATATACTCTTTTGCGTGCTGTCTATTTTTTGTTTCTTACACAATATAACTACATACATAAGTTATACAATAAAAATGCATTCACCAATACAACTTATCACATTGAATCGACTTTAAACAATGTTACACAATTCTGTGAGCATCGCAATCACGGGTTGGATTTTGCTCCGAGACCACTGCTGAGCCTCATAGTGGGGTGCCCCAATTATGTCATAGGTTACCCGGTTGGGTGGGTACCTAACTCTTTGGCTCCTTCGGAGCTGGTCTTCAGTATCTCCCTCGGGGGAGTAATAAGCATAGTCCTGAGGCTCAGCCTCTTCCCTTGAGGGGAGTAATGTCTCTGAACAGTCTCTTTGGGGCACAAAGCACAGGCTCTGTGGATCCAGGGACAGGCTCTCTGGAGCCTCCCTAGTAGGAGTTTGTGGATAGGGCCTTTACCCGTGTCTCCTCCAGGAGGTGCTCCTTGAAGTAGAGGGCCCCTTTGAGAGGTTCCCTCCATAGGGTCTTCAGAGTCTTTAGAGATTTCAGAGGTGGTATTATCTGCAGTCTCTTGGCCAACCTCTGATGGCTCAGGCTCACCATCCAGGGGTACAGCCGGTATTTCGGGTTCATCATCTCCCACTTGTGGTATAGGGAGCAGATTATTCCGGTGCCATACCTTTATCCAGCCATCCGCGTCTTTTATGCGGTAGACCGGAAGGCCTGGCATCTGTGACTCAACTTCGTAGACGCCATCCTGCCAACGATCGGCTAATTTATGATTTCCCAGGATTCCCAAGTTGCGGTGGAGCACAACGTCTCCAGGCCGGATCTACTGGTGTTTGACCTTGTGGTCATAGCGTCTTTTGTTGGCAGCATTAAGTTTTTACGTAGACTTTTCAGCCTGTTGATACGCATTGTTTGGGCATTTTTGTTTTTTTGTGGTATACATATAGCCACGCCCACTAGCACTCATTTTGACACTTATATGCATATATATATATATATATATATATATATATATATGTGGTAATGGTTGGGGTTTCTCAGATCTTGTTGGGAATCTGTGTATTTTGTTAACTGTGTGCAGCTGGTCTCGGCTGCTTATGGGAGAGTAGTGGCCCCACAAGCCCCGCCCCCAAGGTTTAAGCTTGCCCCACCCCACTTTACAAGTTGGCAGGTTAGTTTCATTTTGCCAGGTTACGACAGATCCAATGCGATCATTCTTCCTGTAATCATACAGGTAAATAAGAATTTTAACCCAGGTGAGTGTTAGGACCTACTATGGTCATGCCTTGTAAGTGGCAGCAGGCTTAAGATGCTTTGGCCAAAAGGTTAAACGAATTGACCTTGTTACAAGAGATATATAGGTATTGCACTGTGTATTTTTGTCACATTGGAAGTAGCTTTCGGCATTTTTGTTTTTTGTTTGATACTCTTGTTGTAGAGTTTCTTGAAGTCGCCTTACGTATTGAAAATGATTGGAATTGTGTATTCCATCCGTGGATACTCTTAGGCTGCGTCCAGGGTTGCAGCAGCCGTACGGAGGCACGCTGAGGCTGAGGGAAAGCGGGTGCTTTCCCTGGCCTTGGTTAGCGTGCCGTCTATGGGCGTGTCGGGGGGCGGGCCAGTGACGTCACGGAGCTGGTTCGCCCTCATTGCGCAAAATCTAAAATGAAATCCATGAGCGCGAAATCTAAAATTTGGATAAGACCTACGCTTACGCACGCTTGTGGAAGCGCAGGCAAGCCCCTACTAAAGCCGCTCTCATTGCGGCTGCAGGGGCTCACTGGTAAGCACCAGCGTGCCTCAGCACGGGTCAGCGCCTAAGCGCTGACCATGCCCGAGGCCTTAGGCGTACATCCACTGGCAGCCGAGCTTCTCGCCTGAACATAAGAAAATAAGGAGAGAAGCCAGTGGACTCATGGCGGGTGCAGTTGTATGCATGTACCAGAACTTCCACATACCGCCTCCACTCTGTCTTCTGCACCCCGTTTAAGGTGCCCAGCATGTCCAGCAGTGTCGATTAAATCATTCTTGCAGAACGTCACCTTCTGGATGATATGGGGTGGTTCGGGACTTAGTGATATCCAGAAGTTTCAGCAATTCCCGAATTAGGCTGGTCTCAAAGTCCCGACCTTGATCCGGGTGCAGGCGATTGGGTAGGCCATAGGTAAATTGGGGTAAAGAGCGCTCAATGCCAGGTGTTCAAAATTAAATTCAATTAAACCAGACCACAATCCAGGAAAAATAGCCTCAGAATAATGAGTTTTGTGATATATAAACCAACAATTATGGGTAAGAAAACCCCCTAAGGGCTGGTAGTGTAAGGCAATGAAACCCCCACCATCAATCTCATTGGGGGCCAACCCTGTGGTAAAAAATAACTCACTGTTTGTTTCCTGGCGTGGCTGGTGGATATGTTGCTTCCAGATGAGGTATACTGTGTACAAAAGATGTAAGGAGCGCACGATCCAATAAGGAGCAGAGGGAGTACCCAAGTAGTAAAGTACAAATGTATTGGGTCATCAAGAGATTAAAATCCAACGCGTTTCGAACGTGCTATCGTTCTTTATCAAGGATAACATACTGTGTAATCAGTTCCTTTAAATACCCTCTACCTGTAGCCCCATTCGTGCCAAAAGGAATTGCGTCATGACGTCTGCGCATGCGCGATAGCCGATGACGTCACCACATCCGCGCATGCGCGATAGCCAATGATGTCACCACGTCCGCGCATGCGCGATAGCGCAGCGGAGCGAAGACGTCAGAAGCAACAGTATCTAAGGGCGGAAGTGGCAGCAAGGGGGGGGCAACCAACTAAAACAGCCTGATGGCAATAGCCAACGGAGGGCAGAGAAGGACAAAAATAATAACACATAATAAAAACATTTACTTGACCTCAACCAAAGAAAATGCAAGGAAGGAGAGAAGGAAGGGAATGGGGGGTAAGGGGGGGATAGAGAAGGAAAAGAAAAAACAAGAAAAGAAAAGAAGGAAAAGCTTCATAACATAATAAATAATATAATGAAAACGTTAACATGAACTCTAATAATAATAATCACAAAAAATATATGGAAACAATAATAACAAGAACTGTGAAGAAAAGCAACAAAAGAAACAAAAAAAATGATATTATGATATACATAAAAAACAAGATAATCATGATCTATTGATGTTTACAAAATCATGAACATATAACTAATGTGCTAAACCTCGACAAAGTATATAAAACTTGATGAGTGGTGATAAATCTCTAGAAATAATAAAATAATAATAATAATAATAATTATAATTATTAACAATATCCTTACAATGTTTATGACAAATATGTTCATAACTCGAAAATAAAAAATATATAATGAAAAATTGTACCAAAAACTCAAAATTATATTTGAAGTTCCTAAAACAATTTTAAAATAAAAATGAAAATAAAAATAATAATAATACCAGAATATATTAAAGGACTTGGAAGAAAAATGTATACATTTATTTAACCATTAAAGAAAGTGGCTTAGATGCCAATCAATGTTCAAACCAAAGGGATGACGTGTTCTAAGAATAAAAATCCAATAATCCTCCCTTCGGTCTAACAGATTGACATGATCACCACCTCTGGATTTCTTATGAACCAATTCAATACCTAAAAATGAAAAGTTCTTAATACCATCTTGTCGACATTCAGAAAAATGTTTGGACACTGGGTGGTTAAGATCTCCTGATTTTATTAGTCTTAAATGCTCTTGAATTCTAATTTTGAGTGCTCTAATAGTCCTCCCCACATATCTTTTGCCACAACCGCACATAATGAGGTATACGACAAATTGGCTCTTGCAGTTTATGAAACCATTGATATGATATTTCTTTGTATGATTATCCACCTGTGTATCACTCAAAGATGGGAGACAATCAGAAAAAGTAGAAGAGGGTTTCATAAAACCACATATACTACATGAGCCACATCTGAAAGAGCCCTTGGTGGAAAAAGATGTATTACCCATATAGGGTGCCCTAAGTTTACTAGGAGATACATAAGAACCTATAGTTCTTGCCCTACGAAATACAAATTTAGGTCCTGACCCAATATACTTGCTCAAAATGGGCTCCATAGATAAAACATTCCAGTGTTTTGAAATGATAACTTTAACGTTTCCACTCTGTTTATTATATTGAGAAATAAAAAGTGGACATTTGTTGTCAAATCTATCAACATTTTTTTTTTGCTTTTCGTTCTAGATAAACCACCCTTCCCATGAGCAACAATACTAGTGTCAGGAAGTGGGGCATCTGTTGTCTTGAATAGGTAATAAAGATACTCTCTCTGTATTAAGTGCAATTTCAAATGCTTCAGTAATGCCCGTAATAGGGTATCCCCTATCTAAAAATCTCTGGGCCAATTCCTCAGACTGAGAAAGAAAACATTCTAAAGTAGAACAATTCCTTCTCAGCCTGAGGAACTGCCCTTTGGGGACAGCCCGAATGATCTGTGGCGGGTGGCAACTGTCCGCCCTCAAGAACGTGTTCCTTGAGTTCTTTTTTCTAAACACGTCTGTCTGAATAACTTTATTAATATCTACATATAACTGGAGATCCAGAAACTCAATGTGATGTGAGTGAAAGTTTAAAGTGAATTTAAGATTATAGTTATTATTATTAATATAATCAACAAAAGAGTGTAGTGAAATAACATCCCATTTCCAAATATAATTAAATCATCCACAAATCTTTTATAAAAAATAATATTTTTACGAAAAGTGTTCATGCAAGAAAAAACAAACTGTGATTCCCACCACCCCATAAAGAGATTTGCATATGACGGTGCAAAACTCGTGCTCATAGCAGTGCCAATTAATTGTAGATAGAATTTGTGATTGAAAGTGAAAAAGTTGTGAGTTAGAAGAAACAAAATAGTATCCAGAATAAATGAAGATTGAAAGATTGAAATTTCTGGTATCTCAATAAAATGGCGGACAGTCTCCAAACCCTGATTATGTTGTATAACAGAATAAAGGGAGACAACGTCAAGGGTAACCCACATACAATTATCATCCCAAGTCACAAATTTTAATTGACTCAAGAGATCACCAGAATCTAAAATGAAAGAGGGCAATCTCTTAACAAGGGCTGAAGGAATACATTAACATATCTAGAAAGACCATCTCCCAAAGATCCAATACTAGAGACTATTGGCCGGCCCGGAGGGTCGACCAATGTCTTATGGATCTTTGGGAGATGGTGAAAGATAGGAATGATAGGGTGGGATTAAATAATAAACTGAACTTCATTTTTAGAAAGAACTTCCATCATAACACCTGAATCCACAAGCTCCACAAGGGCCTCCAAAAAAGACATGGTGGGATCATTGGGTAGTACAGAGTAGGACGAGGTATTGTCAAGTTGGCGTAAAGCTTCCCTGACGTAATCGTCTTTACTCTGCACTACCATTGCACCACCCTTGTCAGCACTTTTTATAATCAATGAAGAATTACCTTGAAGGGCTTTCAAGGCAATACATTCGTCCTGATTCAAGTTATCCTGATGAATACGTGAAAAAGAAAAACCTTGAGCTAGAAGACGAAGGTCCCTAATAACCAAATTTTCAAACATAGTTAGAAATTGACCCTTGGTATAAGTAGGGTAGAAAATAGAGCTTCTCTTAAGACCTGAATTCCATTCTGAAAATGTAGGAATAACCTGTTCATTAGAAATTTGTTCAGAAAGGAGATCCTCCATATCCTGAAGGGTACAAAAGTCCCCAAAAGTATGCAGGGCTGTCTGATCAGCCGGTATGGTATCGGGTGGGGGGGCATCACCCTCGGTAATGGGTCATGCCCCCTCACCCAAGCCACCCACCCTTGTCACGACTGCCTCATCATTTTTATCAAAAAAAAATTTTGAAGACAATTTGCGAACAATTTGTATACATCAATAGTAGTGCCAAACAGATCAAAATTCATATTTGGTGAAAACTTTAGCCCTTTGTCCAAAAGTGACAATCCAATGGGAGAGAGATCAGAGATATTAATAATGTTAGGAAAGTCACTCAAAACTTCTTTCTTTTGGGAGCAGACCTGTACCCGCTTCCCCCCCCCCCAACCCCCCCACTCTTCCCTCTTCTAACTCTTTTGTGCCCTTTTGGAATAAAGGGAAAGATTTTTTCGCCCAGGAGACGTGTTGATTGGCCCTGCCAGCCGCCTGTCAAACTGCAGTACCGGAAGTGACGGATCGCCGCAAAAATGACTGAAGGTGATCCACCCGGCATCCAGGGGACAGATACAGCAGCGCGGTGATCTAGCCTGCCTTCTCAGGGCACAGAGGGGCTACCTTGGAGGTGTGGCGGTCAAGCCTGTTCCTGGAGGCAATTCCAGTGTTACTGCCGTGTGGAGAGGACAAGCAGCTGCGGTGCGGTGAGCGGTGAGCGGTGGCCACATCCAGACACTCCTGAGTCACTTGGCATAAGTGCTAAATGCTTGTTATTATTTGTATTATTGTAAGTGCACATTTTTAAACTACACTATAAAGTTATCCTTTTTATACTGATCTGCACCGTGGAGATTTCTTTTTATTCTTCCATGTTCCTATCTACCTGATGCCTATGTGTGAGAGCTGTCCTGTCTATACAGACGACATCACAGATTCACCAGATCCAGTTACTGCCCTTAATTATCTGCCATCCTGTGAGTAGGCTTTACAGAAGAGCCAAGTTTCCTCACATACTGCTAAATTGAAGTTTACAGTCTGCACTTAGTTTGTGTTTTTTGTTGTTTTTTCCTTCATACTCCCCCTGGGTTGTGAGAACATATATCGATCATCTGGGACCATTGAAGACAGTCCCTTCCAGAGGGTTTGAGCAGGGGTTACAACTATTTATATACGTTTTTTTCACTATCATTAGTCACTTATTGTATGCACTTAAGTTATTATAAGTATTTTTATACACTCTATTAATTATTCACTTATAGAACGGTGAACACTAGTATTGTTTCAGCGCCTTCTTTACACTATCACCTTGTCACATCAATGCACAGGAAGTCCATGCACACTAAGTCCATAGGGCCTGAGCTCTTCAGATGGGCCATGGGCACAGCTCATATCAGGAGGGTCTTCCGTTGAATACACCTAGAGCATTGTTGACAATATCGCTCTACCGCCTCTCGCATTTTCGGCCAGAAAAAACGGTTTCTGACGAGTTTGAACGTCTTCTCGACACCGAGATGTCCGTGTTCATCGTGTAGCGCCTTCAGGACAATATGTTGCAGGTTCCGGGGAAGAACCAGTTGTCCTTTGTCCGGGTGATTGTGGTATCTCACCACTGTAGAGTAGTCCAGTATCAATCTCGAACTTGTCAGCCTCTCTCATAATGACGGCGGCCACATCGCTAGGGGCATGCTTTAGCAGGGACAAACGGTTGTTCGGAATGGCCTGGCGTATGATACCGGCTATGGGGTCACGACTCTGATAGTGAACCATATCTTTCCAGGATATGATCTTATCTTGTGTGATGTGCATTCCACTGGGATCACAGTAAGCGGCCAGGTGGCTTTGGACTGGCACCCTAGAGAATCTACAACTCTTAGTTCTGAAAAGGCCACGTGGTCATTGATAATGGCAGCCATGTAGCACATAGTTCGCAGCCCTCGCCCCGGAATCTCTTCCCATTGATCGTCCTCTGGAGTGGCGCTTAATCCGGGCCTTCGACGCAGGGCATCAGCTCCGATATTCAGGGGACCTGGCTTGTACTTCAGGGTGAAGTTGTAATTGGGTAGCGCTGCCAGCCATCGATGACCGGCAGCATCCAGCTTGGCTGAGGTCATGATGTAGGTGAGGGGATTATTGTCTGTCTTTACTTCAAAGGCGACTCCGTAGAGGTAGTCATGGAGTTTATCCACGACTGCCCATTTGACAGCCAGAAACTCTAACTTGTGCACTGGGTAGTTTTGTTCGCTGGGGGTCAGGCTATGACTGACGTAGGTCACAGGCCGGAGTCCTTCTGGATGTTTCTGATGCAGTACTGCCCCCAGTCCGTTGAGACTGGCATCCACATGTAGAATGTAGGGCTGCTCAGGGTCAGCATTGTATTGTATGTCTTTATTTATATAGCGCCAAAAGTGTACTCAGAGCTTCACAAAGAGTACAGTACACGGAATTAAAATTATACAATAAGTGCAGCAAAATCCCTGCCCCGAAGAGCTTACAATCTAAGAGGTATGGTGGGAGACTTACAGAGACAGCAGGTGAGAGAATAAGTGCTGTGTATGGCAGTGGTTGGCCACAATGGGTGGTAGGAGTGGCTGAGTGTGGGACAGTAACCATGAGTGCAGGCTGTTGGGATGCTTAACTTGTGGGGTGAGTTTTAAGGTTAGTCAGTTTTAAATCAGAAGGTTAACACCATTTACAGGGGAAAAGATGGCAGCATAAGCAAGAACCGGGGCTGCAGTCAGGCTTCTCTTCAGGCCCAGGAAGGCCCGTTCACATTCAGGTGTCCACTTATCACCAAACGGCTGTCGGGCAGAGGTGGCTTTTCACCCGGTGTCTTCGGGTTATATCTTCAGGATGTTGTTGAGAGATTTGGCTCTACGGGAGTTCCCCATCACAAAACGACGGTAGTACCCACAGAAGCTGAGGAATGAGCATAGCTCCATAACATTTTCCGGGCGAGGCCAGTTTACAACAGCTTCTACTTTGGCTGGATTTGTAGCGATTCCCTTGGCGGACACAATGTGTCCCACGTAGGTCACCGAGGTGTGACCGAACCGATACTTGTCGAGTGACAACTTCAGTCCTTTTTGTCCAAGGCAGTCCAGTACCTTCAGTAGCCGACCTTCATGCTCTTCCAACGTCTTTCCAAACACAATAATATCGTCTAGGTACACTAAACACTCCCGAGGATTCATATCCCCTAGCGTCTTTTCCATTAGGCGTTGGAATGTGGCTGGTGCACCACAGATACCTTGGGGCATACGTGTGAATTGATAGAAGCCTATGGTCAGATGAAAGCGGCCTTTTCTTGATCCTCCTTACTCATTGGTACTTAGTAGTACCCGGATCTTAAGTCCAGAACACTGAACCACTGACTTCCGTTTAAGGCGTTGAGAATCTCCTCTATGCGAGGGAGAGTGTACTGATCCGGTACTGTGCGATTGTTCAGTGTTCTATAGTCGACGCACAGCCTCACCGATCCATTCTTTTTCCTCACTACGACGATGGGCAAGCCGTAGGGGCTTCGTGATTCAGTCATTATTCCAGCTTCTATGTGACAAATGTGAAAAACCAGGCGCTAACACCCTTAGGTGCCTACTATCAAATAAATGTGACAATAAAACAAGTGATGTATCAAGTGATGAAAACAGTGAATATAAATAAAAGTGTCACCCCTCTGCTTCTACCCTCCGGTGGGGTTGTCTTCACTCATCCCCAAAAATGCAGATAATCTTCTCACAATCCAGGAGGAGCATGGGGAGTATAAACACAATAAACAGAACTCTAAGTGTAGATGTACTAATAATTATAATAATTTCTAGTGAAACTTGGCCCCTATGGGTTCCTACTCACAGGAAGGTAGTGATATTCAAGCAGAGGTAATCAAGGACTGATCGTGAATATCAGGTAAACCGGAGTTGCCCCTTCATCGGGGGAATGGGACCTCAGCAAGTGGTCATTTGAAGCTTAATATAGCTTACATGCTGTTTTTTATTTGCAACACTGTAAGTATGCACTTTTAAGAGGTATTTTATAAAATTGTTGGAATCATATGATCTGTGCTATGTGCGTGCATTTCTCTCTTGCTGAGGTCCCATTCCCCCGATGAAGGGGCAACTCCGGTTTACCTGATATCCACGACCAGTCCTTGATTACCTCTGCTTGAATATCACTATCTTCCTGTGAGTAGGAACCCATAGGGGCCAAGTTTCACTAGAAATTATTATAATTATTAGTACATCTACACTTAGAGTTCTGTTTCTTGTGTTTATACTCCCCATGCTCCCCCTGGATTGTGAGAAGATTATTCCAGCTTCTTCCATCTCGTGTATTAAACCCCCCGACATCATCCACATCCCGGGGTGCTATGTGGCGCGACCGCTCGTGGAAGGGGGTAGAGTCACTCATCCGGATGGTGTGTTGGGCGCATTGACTGCACCCCACATCCATGTCACTCGTAGAGAATACAGCCCGTCACTCATTCAACTTGGCCATCAGCCGGTCTCTCCATTCTGTGGGTAACGTAGACTCTCCGAAGTTGAACTCCAGGTCAGCTGCTTGCCCAGACATGGTAGCGGCATTCACCTGAGGCATCATTTCTACAGGGCTAACAGGATACTTATAGCCCAATTTCTGCCCGACATCAAGAGCCATGGTGAATGGAGAAATATTCTGGACATATACGTACATTTGGGAGGGTATTTTGGATGCCCATTCTCTTACTGCGGGTACTAACTTGTATCCCTCTGAGCATCTTCGGCCCTCATGCTTTACAAGGAGAACAGATGGTCATCTTCGGCTCGGTCGGGATAGCAACACCAGACTGCCATCTGCCGCACTCCCCCTGGTGGAATTTCAGTCAGTCCGGCGCACCGATTGTAAAGGACCCCATGTCGCTCTAGGGACGAAATTCGACAGCATTCTTCTAACAAGAGGGAGGGGAGGTCGAGGTTACTCAAAGGCAGTTCCCCAACTTCTTGCAGAAAGATCGGATGATGGTTTGCACTATATCCGTGTTGGTTCCCAGAATAATTGGATACTTAGGCTGTTCCTGGGGCTCCGGGCATACTAGCGCTTCTACTTACATAGGGTGGGATTTTCCAGTGTTCAACTGCATGATTTCCAGGTGGACTTTCACAATCCAATCAATGGGTAATCTTCATTACTCAGCCCAATTACCTTCTTCTGTTCCGCCGACTGCAGCGGCCGCTTCTGAAGGTGCCGATTGTAAAACCCCTGGTATATAATGGTCACTTGAGACCCGGTGTCCAATAAAGCTGAGGAATAAACGACGTCCACGACACCACGTATGATGGCTGCGTGTCCCACTCTGCTGCAGGCATCAATTGGGAGGTTTCCATCATCAGGCCTTGGTTCCGAAGGTTCATCTGAGGGTGGGGAAACGTCTCCCTCGGTGGTGTTCGGGTTCTCGGCTTGGCCAATGTAAACCCCGCAGACCATCACCTTAGGATCTTCCTCCTTGTCTTCCTTCTCGGGGCATTGATAGGCAAAATGACCCTTCTTACTGCAATGATAGCAGACGACTTCCCTGGTGGCAGCGTGGGTGCTGTAAGTAGGGGATACTCTCCCAACGGTTTTAGGCTTAACCCCTGCTGGCTTTGCGGCCGAGTCTCCATTCTTATTATAGGACTCTTTGGTTTTCATAGCAGAGGCTCCTTTGGATATCTGGGGAGAGTGTAATAGACTATGTACTTCGTGCACTTTCACTTGATGCAGTAATCCCGTAAACGTAAGAGGATTCACTTGCATGACAATACAACGAATCATATTGGCTATAGGGCAATTCGGGCTGGATCCTCACTAATACTGTGTACGGCGGGCTTCGTCCATTTCGGAGGCGGGAATCAACTTGCGGTCGAGTAGGGTCCCTAGGATCAACGGTATCCGGTGGATGAATGCCGACAATTCTTCTCCCTCTTTCTGGTAGAGATGGTAATATTTAGACCATATTGCCCCGGCATCCTCTTCCAACCCGTAGGCTTCTAACAGGAAATCCACTAACATTCGAGGCGTCATGTCTGGGTGTTGTCCTCTGTGAATGCTTACTATGGTAGTGGCGGGCGGCCTAAGGCATTCCATGATGCATAGCCGTTTTACTGCATCGGAGCAGGACCATTCTTCTAGCACCGTCAGCGTATGCTCTTTCCAGGAGGGTATCCCTTCCTCTCCCGCAGGCGTGGGGAGGACTCCAGAGAAAGCTTTGAGCTTCCGGTAATTCTGCGACAGGGAAGACAGGGTCAAAGCCTCCATTAGTTGTGGGGAGGCTGGAGTTGGCACCAGCTGACCTATCTTTTCAGGTAGAGATAGTAGGGGAACCCCTGCTGCGGCCTTAGTGAGATGATGATATGAACGGTGCTTTGGGTGTAAACTGTAGTAGATATAGGAGAGAAGGAACCCAATGTAGCACTCAGGTTCACACTCTGGGGATTAGTGAATGAATTAAAAACATAATCTTTATTAAACAGCACATATAAAATAATGGTCAAACGACGTACTGAAGGTGAATTGATCCTAAATAAAGAAGGCCATATTGGCTCTGGATCAAAATAGATAGTGTGTGCCAGATGATTTTAATAAACCACTGGTACTGAGTTAACACAGTAATCCAATGCGGACTTGTGTGGTGGGTGATTATTTCAGGTGTGTCCGGGTAAGTACTGAGCCTGCGTGGCTAAAGTCAGAGGTATGTATCCTGACTAAGGTCGTGAAGGAGGTCAGTGTCCCAACCTGGGAGACACTGATAGTAGGGGGCAGGCTAGTAACTCATAAATAAACAGAGGGCTGGGTAATGGTAAAAGCTGAAGGAAACCTCACAGATGCTAAGCAGCACACCAACACGGCAGGGCAGCTGTAGCGTGCTGCAGGTAAGGTTCCTCAGTACTTATATTCCGGAACACTATCCCTATAACCACCTTTAAGAGGCTAAGAGTGACCGTCGGGGCACTTTTGTCCTGTGTAAAACTGCACTCGCAGACTACCGCATTAACTCGCGGTCACAGAGATACATGCGGAGGCAGTCCTGATCTGCGCGTGCACGTGTATACTAGGAGCCTAGCCTGCCCCCTACTATCAGTGTCTCCCAGATTGGGACACTGACCTCCTTCACGACCTTAGTCAGGATACTTACCTCTGACTTTAGCCACGCAGGTTAATATAGGTCCACACACCCCTGGAGTACAGCACCCAGAGGGTTACCTTAGGTCATTTTGACACTGATAGGGGCATACATATCTCTATAGAGGAGCTTAGCTGATTGATTATTACCACCACTGATATACATAGTGTATTTGTTTATATGTCCATCAGTTGGGTCACACCTACCACAAAGTACAAGAATATATTATATCCTTGTGACCTGCAATCTCAGTACTTACCCGGACACACCTGAAATAATCACCCACCACACAGGTCCGCATTAGGATTACTGTGTTAACTCAGTACCAGTGGTTTATTAAAATCATCTGGCACACACTATCTATTTTGATCCAGAGCCAATATGGCCTTCTTTATTTTGGATCAATTCACCTTCAGTATGTCGTTTGACCATTATTTTATATGTGCTGTTTAATAAAGATTATGTTTTTAATTCATTCACTAATCCCCAGAGTGTGAACCTGAGTGCTACATTGGGTTCCTTCTCTCCTATATCTACGACCTATCTTTTCAGTAAGCTTTTGTAAAGCATCCACGAATAACTGAGCTTCACCTAAGCCGCAGGCAATGTGGCTGCTTTGGTCAGACTGGCGACTTAGTTCCGACCGGCAGCTGCCGGCATCGCTACCTGGGGGAGAGAAGGCTAGCGGTGTCGGACACTCCTCTTTGCTAGCTTCTGTTCGGGTGCGCATTCTAGGGTAGATAAGTGGATTCCCGCTGGGCGGGGCCTCAGGGAGCTGTAAAAACTGCAGGGCAGTGTCCCTCATAATGTTGCAGCGACAATCAACCAGGAGGGTACTCCACTTGAGGTCGGTGTCACATCGGGCGTCTACCACACGGGCTTTGGAGAACCCTGGTATCTGTCTCAGGGCAGTTCGTAAGCTTGGTAATGGCAGGGTGACTGGGACTTGACTAACAGCGACCACGTGGCGAGGCGACTTGTGGCGCCGCAGGGCCCACTCGTGGACGTTCTTGCCGGAAGGTATGGACATGGTCCTATACGGAGCGAACTGTTTGTAATTTAAGTTGAGCACCCCTGGTCTGAGATCTCAGCAGCGCCTCCAAATGTAGCCCTCTTTCCCTTTTATGTGAAGAGTCTACTGGTGCTGATATTACCTGCTGGCTCACAGAGATCTGAGCTCTGCCATTGAGAGCCTGGGGTACACCCGAGATACTGGATGACAGCGCCTCCGCCTGTATGGGATCCCAATGGGTTGGGATAGCCCCGTGCAGGAACAAATAATCATACCACACAGAATATAACTGTTACCTTTTTGACCTTTACTAAGCACACATATGATATATGTCAATCACTCTATAATGCATAAGGGGGGTCAATTGCATATACACCCTGCCCATCTGTAGTAGCCCACCACTCTTGTTACCCCCACACCGTGTCCATCGTGCTGTCCGAGGCCCTTGGCCACTCTACCACGTAAGTGTCCCCAAGTGAAACCCCCACCCTTTAGGCGTGGTCAGCGCCGTGCTGTTCAGTGTTGGTGCACTTGTAGAATGATACCTGCCCGGGGCTCCTGCACCTGGGTAACGCAGAATACAACAGGAAATCAATCCAGTCCGACGTCGTCATCCGCCACCGCGTGGGGTGAATTCCGGCGTGGATAATATCACCATCTGGATAGTCTGTGTCCTTTGTGGCGTTCTGGTCCCAGAACCCATCTTGCAGGGATGTGCAGCGTAGCAGCTGTATCCGTGACTACCAAATAGCTAATGGGGCAGAATCCCTACCTAAGGGCCTGTCCCTAAAGCATCCACTAGCTCTACTCGTGAGTCGGGGCCTAACTGGGGTCTGGGGGACACAGTCTGTCCTAGCCCAGAGAAGTACCACTCCCTGGACACTACCTGACCCTTTGCTGTCCCTCTGCCAACTGACTAAGTGGGCTGAGCACGCGAAATGTATCCAAGTCAGAGCAGGGGAACCAGGCCGCTATTGGCCGCATCGCGGCATGTAGCAGCCCCAGGGCTGCTGGGAACTGTTGTTCCCCACAGACCCTATTATGTGTAATGGCCGCCTTCTGAGTGCTCCACTGGGCATGCGCAATTGTTTAATGGCCGCCGCAACTCTCAGCAGCTAACTGCGCATGCGCGACTAAATGTGCATGCGCGCGCATCCAATATGGCGGCCCCGCGAGCTCCCGGCCCGCCTCACTAGCTGCCCCCCGCCCACTTCCCGACCATGGAGGTAAGAAGAGGGGAAACCGGAGGATCAGGAAAGTCAGGGGGAGCGGGCTACATCTATATAATTCACAAATCAAAATTGTGTTTTTTTTTTTAAGGTTTATAAATAAAGACCTTTGCAGCACCGAAGGGGTTAAAGGCACTACAAGTCCTCCAACGGTCTGAACCACCCAACTGAAACATAACCACGTGCTGGCTCTAGATCCGCTGCTACTCTCTTCCCCCCACCTGATTGGCTGCAGGCGAAGGCGTGAACACCTCTCCCATCCAACCACAAGCGCTTCCCATCTGTCTTTCCCTCCATGGCCGAGTCCCGGCGTGACGTCACGGCGGAGCTGGACTAATCACAGCCCCCCAGCAGCTGTTTGGATATGAAAGTAACCGTTGGGCTGTGGGGGGCGCGCTCACGCACGCGCACGGGCACAGCCTTAGCACCCCTCCTGCAGATAGAGCGGGTCTGTCTATCACACGGGCACACCCCCGCGGGGGGGGGATGGGGGGCAGCAGGGTGTGTGTTACGTCATGGGGGTAACAGATAGCGTGAGGGAGGAGGAGAGGTATCAGAGCGCAGGGCGAGCTGGGGGCAAGTAACCAAGAACATACCTTATATATATATCTCTCTACCTACATCCCGCAAGTATAACTCCTCTGTAATCATAACTACCCGCAGATATATATATACAGACCTCAAAACACACTTATATCAATAACGTAAGCATATATATTTATATATACACACATAGTATATAGAGCACATATATGTGAGTATACACACACACACACACATACACATAGTATATAGAGTACATATGTGAGTATATACACACACACACACACACAATATATATATAGCAGAGATCAGCAGCAGCAGTCTCCTCCTCCTCCTCCCCGTGTCTCGGGTATCAGATGGTTTTCCTCCTGTGATGGAGCCGGACACACACTGACCCCGCACTGCACCTGCTGCACTGTGTGTGTGTATCTATCTGTATACCGCGCCTATCACACTGTGTGTATATACACATACTCCCCCCCGCCCCCCGCAGCAGCGTGTATATATATATATATATATATATACAGTATGACAGATCCGGCGGTCCCCGGCGGCGGCGGCGGGATGCCGGAGGACGGGGAGCAGCAGCAGCAGGATGAGCCGGCGGTGGCGGGGGATCAGTGTCAGGAGGGTGAGCCGGGGGATACACATGACAAGGAGGAGGAGGAGGGGGAGCGGTGTGTACACGGAGGGGAGCACAGGACGGACAGCATGGAGAGCAGCGATACAGAGAGCAGCCCGAGCCCCACCTGCAAGATCTGCTTCCAGGGGCCCGAGCAGGTACTGACTATATATATATATATTACTCTGTGTGTGTGTGTGTGTGTGTGTGTATATATATATATTACTCTGTGTGTGTGTGTGTGTGTGTGTGTGTGTGTGTGTGTGTATATATATATATTACTCTGTGTGTGTGTGTATGTATATATATTTATATATATATATTACTCTGTGTGTGTGTATGTATGTATATATATATATATATATATATATATATATTACTCTGTGTGTGTGTGTGTGTGTATATATATATATTACTCTGTGTGTGTGTGTGTGTGTGTGTGTGTGTGTGTATATATATATATTACTCTGTGTGTGTGTGTATGTATATATATTACTCTGTGTGTGTGTATGTATGTATATATATATATATATATATATATATATATATATATATATATATATTACTCTGTGTGTGTGTATATATATATATAACTCTGTGTGTGTGTGTGTGTGTGTGTGTGTGTGTGTATATATATATATATATATAGCCCCCCTTTCCCCAAGATCTGTTCCCAGGGGCCCGAGCAGGTACTGACTATATATATTACTCCTTGTGTGTGTATGTATGTGTATATATACAGTGTATATAAATATATATATATATATATATATATATATATACACACACACACACACACACACACACACACACACACACACACACACACACACCTGTCTGGGCCCCTGGAAGCAGATCTTGTGGGAAAGGGGGTATATATATCTATAGATATATATACCCCCTTTCCCCCAAGATCTGCTTCCAGGGGCCCAGACAGGTGTGTGTATACTGTATATATATATATATATATATATATATTTATATATACTGTACGCACACACCTGCAGGATTTGCTTCTATGGACAGGTAAGCAGACACAGTAATCATCGCCATAAGTATATAGTGATTACATGCACCCTGACCGGTGTACTGTATGTATGAGTGAACACACCCCTGGTGCGGGGGTGTGATTAGCCGCCTCCGGGGTGAGGGATTTGCTGATCAGCACCAGGGACAGTTCCCCTTAGCAGTCTCTCCGAGATAACACAGGACAGGAGGATACAGCAACTTCATACAGCACAGGAGGGTGGCAGAGGCACCCAAGAAACATCACCACGTACTCAGTGACACAGGGAAGGGACGCTTCCCCCGCTAGTCTCAGTGACACAGGGAAGGGACGCTTCCCCCCCTAGTCTCAGTGACACAGGGAAAGGACGCTTCCCCCCTAGTCTCAGTGACACAGGGAAAGGACGCTTCCCCCCTAGTTTCTGTGACACAGGGAAAGGACGCTTCCCCCCTAGTCTCAGTGACACAGGGAAGGGACGCTTCCCCCCTAGTCTCAGTGACACAGGGAAGGGACGCTTCCCCCCCTAGTCTCAGTGACACAGGGAAAGGACGCTTCCCCCCTAGTCTCAGTGACACAGGGAAAGGACGCTTCCCCCCTAGTTTCTGTGACACAGGGAAGGGACGCTTCCCCCCTAGTCTCAGTGACACAGGGAAAGGACGCTTCCCCCCTAGTTTCTGTGACACAGGGAAGGGACGCTTCCCCCCTAGTCTCAGTGACACAGGGAAGGGACGCTTCCCCCCTAGTCTCAGTGACACAGGGAAGGGACGCTTCCCCCCTAGTCTCAGTGACACAGGGAAGGGACGCTTCCCCCCTAGTCTCAGTGACACAGGGAAGGGACGCTTCCCCCCTAGTTTCTGTGACACAGGGAAGGGACGCTTCCCCCCTAGTCTCAGTGACACAGGGAAGGGACGCTTCCCCCCTAGTCTCAGTGACACAGGGAAGGGACGCTTCCCCCCTAGTCTCAGTGATACAGGGAAGGGACGCTTCCCCCCTAGTCTCAGTGACACAGGGAAGGGACGCTTCCCCCCTAGTCTCAGTGACACAGGGAAGGGACGCTTCCCCCCTAGTCTCAGTGACACAGGGAAGGGACGCTTCCCCCCTAGTTTCTGTGACACAGGGAAGGGACGCTTCCCCCCTAGTCTCAGTGACACAGGGAAGGGACGCTTTCCCCCTAGTTTCTGTGACACAGGGAAGGGACGCTTCCCCCCTAGTCTCAGTGACACAGGGAAGGGACGCTTTCCCCCTAGTCTCAGTGACACAGGGAAGGGACGCTTCCCCCCTAGTCTCAGTGACACAGGGAAGGGACGCTTCCCCCCTAGTTTTTGTGACACAGGGAAGGGACGCTTTGTTGGGTAGAAGTGATGCAGTCATTATTGCTGCGGATTTAGTCCCATTTCCACCAGTGCAGGTTTAATAAACAGAGTACAGGCATACCCCGCATTAACGTACGCAATGGGACCGGAGCATGTATGTAAAGTGAAAATGTACTTAAACTGAAGCACTACCTTTTCCCACTTATCGATGCATGTACTGTAATCTGCAATCGTCATATACGTGCATAACTGATGTAAATAACGCATTTGTAACAGGCTCTATAGTCTCCCCGCTTGCGCGCAGCTTCGGTACAGGTAGGGAGCCGGTATTGCTGTTCAGGACGTGCTGACAGGCGCATGCGTGAGCTGCTGTTTTCCTATTGAGCAATATGTACTTACTCGCGAGTGTACTTAAAGTGAGTGTCCTTAAAGCGGGGTATGCCTGTATGAAGTCTTCTTCTCACAGGGAATATATTTGTGTTAATGCTCCTGCTTTTCATTTACTTTTTGGTTATTACGCCTTTCCCATTCTCAGGTCTGATTGGGACTTTGTGTTCAGGACTGTTTTGGGTTTGCCGTGTGAGTCATCACTTTTTTAAAAAACTTGATTAAGTCTATAAAAATAGTTGTCAGTTTTTCTAAGAGTTATTTTTTTGTATGTTGCTGTTTGCTTTGTAATTGTGATTCATATAATTTGCTGCATCATACGCAGGAAAACTGACGTTCCATGGAGAATAAAACACATCTTTTGTTATAAATATAGAAACAATACAGAGAAGTCTGTATTGCGTAGACATAAAAGGGTTATTAAAACTAACACTAAAATTATTTTGTACATTATTGCATCATGGATTATTCCTTTAAAGGTTGTAACAATTAAGATTTCAAGAACATTACAGGAAATTAATGGACTAATACACCTATTCAGCACTTTTGAATTGATATAATACACATTTAATTAATATCAATACTGTATTAATCATCAATATCAGTTGTAACCAATAGCCATATGAATCATTACTTTCAATGAGAGACAATGACAGGCATAATTTGCTCGTGCACATGAAACCTAAAATATACAAGTAAAATATATTTGAAGGGCTACAGCATAACATAACATAATGATCCTTTGCAGAAATTAAAAAGGCCTCGCTGAATGGTTTTACAGGTATAAGATGAAATAATGTACATTTGAATACAATATTTCACGGTTAACAGCTTAATTCACTGATGTTAGCTGTATTGCCAAATGTATATGGTAGGAGCCTCAGGCATTCAATCCCTCAAACTGGGGTTTTAATCGCTAGGTAATTTTCTGTTCTTCAGGGATTATTATTGTTGTGAAATAAACTTGTTTTAATTTGTTTTTAATTTAATGCTATCATTTATTTAAATTTTACGTTTTATGTTTACTTTCTACGATTACACTGCTGTGCATTTCAATGACATTAATGCCCAGAATTCGGACCAGGTTGTTTTTTAAATGTCCTACAGCTATAGGTTCTATAGGTGAACTATAATTAGAGATAAAAGTTGACAGACTTTGTTTATGACAACTAGTCTCTTATGTTCTATTTGTGAACATTTTTTGGGAAAGTTAGTTTTAAGAGAGCAGACAAAATAGATTATTGGCTCAGTTATAAAGTGCCCAAGAAGATCCTTGTTATTTTTATCTCTGCTGAAATTAAAGTTCAAGACTGAAACATTGGTAATGATTAGGCATTAGCGTAATGCATTTTGCAGTCTACCAAGATTTATCCTCTGGAAATTAGATTTTTAACCTGGAATGTATCCCAATGTCTTTGATGAAGTTAAACAGAATGACTGGACATTTTTGTTTGTTGTATTAGCTTCAAGCTTTGTCTGGCACTTTATAATCTTAATACAAAACATATTTAGGATTCAAGTCATTATTTGTAAGGGGTATTTTGTTGTAGGTGGTACACAGAAATAGATGGATGAGTAGAATTACATTGTAGAGTCCATATATAACCATATGTTTGCAGCAGGGTGAACCTGTTTTACTATTTCAATAGTATCACCAACTAGAGTTCTTACAAACAGTCCACACAATCAGTGGCGTTTGGTTTGGCTTTGGAATATCCTACTTTTCCATTATTTGTTGGTGTGGTTGAAGTGTGTGTATTACTGTATGTGGATAATGCATAGGGTTGTATTGAGCCTTAAACAGTGTGCCCTCTACCTAATACTATGAGAAGCACGTTAACATTAATGTCAGTGGAAGTTAATGCATTTTCAACTGTGTTACCCTGCTTCTCACTATTTCATATCAGAGCCTGTAAAGGTACTGAGAGTTCACCGTATCACGACAAGCAAGCATGACATCAATTTGATTGTTATTAAGTTTTTAGAATTGGTGAAGATACTTTGTGTATACTCATTTAAAGATGCAGGTTTAAAATGTGGATACATGTCGTTTAAAAGTGCTCACAGACCATTTTTGAACATTAAGAGACAAGTTGGTAAACTGGAGTTGTCAAATTACTCTCAGTCACTGAAAGCAATTTGGCAATTATTTTATTGAGCAACAACCGCAAATATTTAAAGTGGGAAACAGAAACATAAAAAAAACAAGGTCTGAACATCATTGTGCTGTGTCTTCATGTTTTCTGGGCATTTGATACATGGCTTTAAAGTGGTGAGTGACATTAGTCCCTTTGGTGCCCTGACGTACAGTGTACGTGAAGAAAGGTCCCACCCCAGAGATCTTTATGACGTACGCTGTATGTCATTGTCCTTTGCTCATTGTTTTAGGGGCTGTATGCGATTGGCGCTCCACCATTGAAAGGAACAGGAAAATCTAGTTACAGGCAGTCCTCGTTTTACAACGCTTCGTTTTACAACGAATGGCTCATCCAACGCTATGCAATGCATACCCATATTAATTTTTACAACGCCAAAACGGCTTATCCAACGCTCTTACGACGCTTTGCAAAGTTGTTTATGTGTATATAATATATATATTATATAATATTATATTATACTATATAATATATTTTATTATATTATATACAGTATTATGTGATATTATATATATAATATATATAATACAGTACTAGCTGAGAGACCCGGCGTTGCCCGGGATGTAATGTTCCTGCTCTCCTCTCTCTCTTTTTCCCTGTCTGCCCTCTCCCTCTGCCCGCTCTCTCTTTCCCTGTCTCCCCCATCTCTCTCTCTCTTCCCCCGTCTCCCCCCTCTCTCTTCCCGTCTCCCCCCTGTCTGTTTGTCCCCCGTTCCCATCAATCCAGCTCCCCCCCCCTTTACAGGTCCGGTCCCTGCCCCCCATTTACCAGTCCGGTCCCCCGACCCCTTTCCAGGTGGGTGTACGCGCGCGTCACTCGGTGGGTGTACGCGCGCGTCACTCGGTGGGTGTGCGCGCGTCAGTCGGTGGGTGTGCGCGTGCGTCAGTCGGTGGGTGTGCGCGAGCGTCACTCGTGGGTGTACGCGCGCGTCAGTCGGTGGGTGTGCGCGCGCGGCAGTCGGTGGGTGTGCGCGCGTGTCAGTCGGTGGGTGTACGCGCGCGTCACTCGGTGGGTGTGCGCGCGCGTCAGTCGGTGGGTTTGCGCGCGCGTCAGTCGGTGGGTGTACGCGCGCGTCACTCGGTGGGTGTGCGCGCGCGTCAGTCGGTGGGTGTGCGCGCGTCAGTCGGTGGGTGTGCGCGCGCGTCAGTCGGTGGGTGTGCGCGCGTGTCAGTCGGTGGGTGTGCGCGCGCACACACTTCATGGCTCACAAATTTGTGCAGGGGCAAGAAATGGCGCAGCGCAGGAGACACGCGGCCGCCCCAGCGCGAGCATACTCTCCCCCGGTGCCACCCACCCCAAACACACCACCACAGCCCTCCTGCTGTGCTGGAGGCTACACCGCGTGGGGAACCTGCGCACCCGCCCCCCGATTACGGCCGGAGCCCCCACCCCAACCGCCAGCCAACAGTAGCCGGACCACTGGGGGCGAAGGCAGCACCACCGCGCGGGAGACACGCGCTCCCGGCCGAGCACACTGTCCCTGGCGCCAAACCACCACCGACCATCTGCTGTGATGGAGGCGGCAGTGCGCGGGCAATGCGCGCCCCCGATCCGTCGAGCGGGAGGGGATCAAGCGGTCGCACCAACGGCTCCTAGAGATCACACTCTCCCCCAGGCATCAACCGCGCAGGCCCAACCGGACAACGGGACTCCGGGTAAGGGACCCCTCAGCTGACGGGGGAGAGTGACGGGTGTGTGTGTGTGTGTCACTGTGTGTCTGTGTGTCACTGTGTGTGTGTCACTGTGTGTGTCAGTGTGTGTGTGTGTGTCACTGTGTGTGTGTCACTGTGTGTGTGTCCCTGTGTGTGTGTCCCTGTGTGTCCTTTGGCCCGTCACTCCGCCTCAGGCCAATGAGGGGTGTGCGGGGGCGGGCGGGCCAAGGGACCAATGAGATTTCCCCTAGGGACACCGGACATCCAGACAGGCATACAGTGCTTTCACTAATATAGTATAAGATATACACTATATAATTTATGTGTGTGCTGCAAATCTTATTGCCTGTGTCAAATATTTGGTGTATTTTAGTGTTAAAAAACCTTCAGGAACGGAACCTTTCATTTAGACAGTGTTCCTATGGGAAAAAGTGTTTCGCTTTAAGACGTTTCACTATCCAACACCATTTTGAGTAACGCATTGTGTCAGATAACCGAGGACTGCCTGTACATATATTTATCATTACAGGCAGTCATCGGTCATCCAACGGAATCTGTTCTGGAAGTAGCGTTGGATAGTGAAACTGTTGTAAAATGAGTACCATGTTAATCAGTGGCGGTAAGCATTGAATAACGCATTCAGGCGTCGGATAACGCATTCTGGCATCGAAAAACGGCCCTTAGGGTTGCATTTTAAAGCGTTCGATATGCCATTCGTTGTAAAGTGAAACGTTGGATAACGAGGACTACGTGTATTTGATTAACAGTTTTTGTTTGTTTTTTTAAATTACATCAGAAGAGCTTACGTGTGATACTGGTTGTTGATACTGGAGCTTCTGGTGAGATCTATTCTACATAGTGCTGCATACTGGATGTTTATTGCAAACATTCCTTCCCAGATACAAAACAATGGTTATCAGAGAAAAAGATGATGAAAGAGTTTGACTCACTAAATTAGTCCTTAAGGCGGCAATCCAAGTGGGAGATTTCCTTTGTGATTTATATTCTTTTCAACATAGGATTGAAGCAGGGGGTTTCTGGAACGGAACACCATTAATTTCCGCTTTGGGAACCCCCTGCTTCCCGAGATACTTACCCCCATAGGGGTTGCCGCTAGGTGCTCTGCTCATCTAACAGGGATCACGTAATGGCCAATTCTCAAAGCTCCAACACACTACAGACCAATAGGTAGCGGCTTCGCTGGAGCTGAAAATAATGGGGTTCGCAAAAAATAAATAGCCCGCTTGGATTGCTCCTTTAATAAACCTTTTGTCATTTGTTGATTCTATAAACTCCAAAGCAGCCGATCACAGGAACGTTCTATTGCCTTGAATGGAGTTTTTGCTTTGGAGGAGACAGAGAGAGAACTGAGATATATGCTTTTTGAGTCCAGGTGCCTCGCCACGTGTTGTGTGAAAGTGAGTTTGAGAGGATATCGATAGCACTTGGGATTCTAGTAAATGTGTACTCTCTCCTGTAAAGCGCAGCAGTGCTAACTTAACATGCTGCTAACCCTATGCTAATGAGATCAATAACTCCTGCTGTTCTTGCATATAATTAGCTTTGTGGATTTGCGTTAACTTCAGGAAACACAACTTCTGTGACTGATTTTGATAACATAACTTTATGAGCCCTGAGTTAACAGAGCTTTGTGGATCTCTGCCAAAGAGTTCTATTAGTAACTGGAGTTTTGCTAAATGAATATATAATAAAGTAATCAATTCACAATAATACTGACCAATATAAAATAATTCTCACACCACCCCAAAAAATCTTCTGGATGAAATACTATAAAATTAAAGTAACTCATGTGCTATTTAAACTTTAATTGACCTAAATAGAACAGTTCACTGACATAAAGTATCTGTCTCTTTGTGATCTGCTCTCAATGTCTTGGCTCTAATTTCAATAGCATTCTCAAATTAAATGACGGGTTCCAGATACTCTGATGACTGCAAATTTCACAGGCAGTGTTCACAATGTAAATTAAGGGATGTGTTACTCTTAATTACGTGGGTCACTGTGTTTTTATTTTCAGCTTCTGTTAAATTGCTACAGTTTCTGCTTTCTGTAAATTATAGACTTGTTGCATGCCTTGCATTGTCGCAGGTTAGATCACTCTTAATCTCATGTGCAGCCATAAAGAACAGATATTATATGCTGTTTAAGGTGGTGGTGAATAAGCAAAAACAAAAACAGTTCCTTTATTTTGTAATTGAATTATCCGGTTGAATGCTATACTCAGTGGCAGGGCTTCCATCAGGGAGAGAGCTGTTCTGGGCCCGACAGACAGGCCTCTTCCTCTTTCCCGGGAGAAAAAAGCAAGAAGCAGATGGGCCTTCTCCCTTCCTCGTCAGCCTCCATGTCCCCGCACCATGATGAACAAGCTGTCAACACCCCCAGCGCATTCACTTGGGGACCTGGCTTCCATTTGTGTCTCGGACCCTGTACAAGCTAGTGGCAGGCCTGCTCATTCATGTTCTAGCTTTTCATTAAATAAAGCACTTTACCTTGCGATAACTGTGAAATTAGGAAAGAGTCACACTATTTGCCTAACCATTCTTTTTTTGATAGAGTAGTGAGCTGTTTATAGATAATGATGCCTAGTAGATTTGTGACACTGTACAGTACAGGCATACACCACATTAACGTACGCAATGGGTACAGAGCATGTAAGTAAAGCGAAAATGTACTTAAAGTGAAGCCCTACCTTTTTGCCACTTATCGATGCACGTACTGTACTGCAATCGTCTTCAACGTGCATAACTGATGTAAATAACACATTTGTAACAGGCGCTAGAGTCTCCCCGCTTGCGCACAGCTTCGGTACAGGTAGGGAGCCGGTATTGCTGTTCAGGACGTGCTGACAGGCTCAAGCGCGAACTGCCGTTTGCCTATTGGTCAATATGTCCTTACTCGCGAGCGTACTTAAAGTGAGTGTCCTTAAACCGGGTTATGCCTGTACACACTGTTAATAGAATATGTTGTATTTTGAAGATAGACAACTCCCTGTTAAATGTAGCATTGATATAAAATATACTGTTCAATGACTTGAGAATCATTAGAGGATTGTGTTGTATTTGTGACATCTGAAAGGTTAGAGAGGCTCCTACTATTTCTAAAACGAGACAGGATTGTCTTATATATTTTAGTATTGCAGTGTAAAGCATCAGGTAAAGAATAAAGCAGCAAGATCACAGGTGTGTGTGATATCCCCTCCCCACCCCATCGCCCAAAAAGCATCATTCACAGGGATTAGTGAGGATTTGTAATATGACAAGAGCATTTTGGTGTCACAAATGTTATCACAAAACCACTTTCAGATTATTTGGCTGGAACCAAGGATATCTTATTTCATTGCATATTTTGAGGTTACACAGTCAATAATAATAATACTGTTATACGTGTCCCTGACCTTTGAACTTGTAGTCTCATGTTGGTCACTTGCTCCAGATCAAATGCAGCGTTTTACTACTAGACTCATTCTCCTTTATAGTTACATTTAGAATGACATGTTATGTCCATTTTCATAGCTATACAATTGGCATTTTGAAGCTCCATTCTAAAAAGAGTGTGCTTATAAGAACTTAACAAGTCTAATAAAATAGCACCCTTCTGCACTTAATATAGCGAGAAACTGTTGACTTATACAGTACCAAACGATGCATTAACGTGCAGTTGTATGGACATTATTGTATGGTTAGCCACTTGTTAATGGATTCTCACCATTTTGAATAAGTGCCTTAGAGAGCTGGCTTTTTCTATAGATCCACTGATGCAGTAATCATTTCCATGTTAGTGTGTATGTTCCCGAATCTGATTTTAAGCTTGAGGCTGACTATTATTTAATTTGGTATTGATTTTTTGTTTTCACATCGCACATATAAAAATCAATTCTATAAAGCATTTTTTTTTAAAATGGCCAACACATTGGTATTGTATTACATTCTTTTTATTTCTTATCATATCTCTCAGGTGATTTGTTTTCTTCTTTTCTAACATACTTCACTAATATTTCTTCTCCTTACTTAATACATTTGCATACTATCATTGCTTAAAATATGAGATAAGTACTGCATTTGTTTTGAGTTGTGTGTTGTCCTATGGCAGGTAGAACAGTGGGTTAAAAACATTTGAAAAACCACAGCTCCATTTTTTATTGAAAGCAGCATCCCATGTCACTTCAGCCCCGGGACCCCCTGCTTCATGATATACATACCTGCCAGGGTGCTGCCAGTTGAAGCTCCCGTTGCATGCGGGCCAATAGGAAGTTGTAACAGATGACATTGCGATTTCCTACTGGCCTCCGTGGTGTGGGAGTTTTAAGCCTCCGTTGTTCACCTAAGGCCCGGGCCATAGAGGTGTGGGGAGAGCGGAGGCGCGCTAACGCAGAGGCTCGCCTGCTTCAGTCAGCGCGATTGCACGGACTTGCAGGCGAGCCAGCGTGCGCGAAGGGAGCCGGGGGGGAGGTGGTTGGAGGCGGGGCAGTGACGTCGCTGGGCCAATCGCCCGCGACGCACTGACGTCAATGTCACGGCGCCGACGTCACGGTGACGTTGACGCTGCTGAAGACTGATTGGAGGTTTTCAGCCGACAGCGTGCTGAAAAACAGCTTGGCTGAAAACTCCAAAGCCTTAGCACGCCTGCGGACGCTCGCGTGAGCCCCCTCTCAAGGCATCCTCATTGAGGATGCAGGGGCTCAGCGCTGAGCGTCCGCACGCCTCAGCACGGCTGGTCCATCTATGGACGCAGCCTTAGAGGTGACAGTACCGGCAGTGATAAGTATCTCGGGAAGCAGGGGGTCCCCAGAGCTGAATTAATGCAGTTCAGTTCCAGGGGACCTGCTGCTTCCCACAAATGCTTTAATAAATAAAAGCCATAGGCAGAAGTGCTCCTTTAAGTAAACAAAATCAAATTGATTTGAAAGAGTTGTATTAACCCCCTTAGTTCCAGATGGGCCAGCACCATATTTCTTGCTGGCCCTTCAAGCACTGAATGTTTTAACATAGATTACCTAAACTAAGCCTATTGAAAAGTGCTACATTTTATGAATTTAGCACGTTTATAGTAATTTGTTTCAGACAAATGATAAAGGTCTCTGCCAGTGTTGTATGGCTAAATTTGCAATTCATTTGGTTACACGTTTTGCGCTACTTACTTTCTAATGCACGTATCATACTAAACATAAGGCTGCACCATTTCTTCTTTCATTTCTTTATATTTTATTGATATTGTAATTCTTCATTTGGATAGGCACTTTAGCATTTCCAAGTTCCTCTTGCTATTGTTTTAATAAATGCTAAGATAACAGAATGTACACAGGGCACCTTTTGACCTTTTATTTCACGATATTAGTACCTGTCTGCAGAAATATGTATGGCTTTGAGTAGGCTGTTTGATTCATTGCCATACTCATGGGCTGCTTACTTACTGTAATGTGAAGTAGTGTTTTGGTGAGTACAAAGAATTAGCCACTATCTACCTTGTCAATGCATCATAAATGATATTATGAATAAACTGTAATACATATTCCATGGGTTATGATACCAAACACAATAAAGAAATGTAGTGATGCAATAAGTACTGTAAACACAGAAGACGGCACTCGCATATAAATGCTCAAATGTAATTTATTGTAACAGATCATTGTTAAATGTATCCTGTTACTGCAAAAGTGTATGTTGCCTTAATGAATAGTGCCTTTTCCAAGTCCAACTTGCTAGGACTATTGTGCTTTGTACATACATATACAATTAGTGTAAGTCAGGGATGTTCTTGGTTTGTCAGTAGGCTGTGCTAAGAATGTCTCTATTGGAAGTCAGTTCATCAACAGCAAAACAGTCAGAAATTAAATACTTATATATTATGTCAACAAAAACACCAGGCCACTTTTGGACTAATATTGGGAATCTGAGAAGTGTAGACATACATGGTTTTGCTAAAAAATCAATAGTGTCTATACTTACTGTATGGCATTGTATCCTACAACAGAGACACTAATGCAGCCTCTTCCAAACGTCATGTACACCAGGCCTGCACAACTCGTAAAGTGCGAAGGGCCGAACTGCTCCAAGGAAAAATAAATTGGGCCGCACGGGTAAAATCATCATCATCATCATCATCATCATCATCATCATCATCATCATCATCATCATCTCTCCTCCAGCACCCATCATCATCCTCATATCTCCCCCAGAACCCAACACTATCAACCATTGCGATACTCCCCATCTATCTCTCATACCCCCATCTCTCCCCCTCACCCACACACAATACACCCCTCCACATCAAACACACAATACCCCCCTCCACATCAAACACACAATACCCCCCTACACCCCACACACATCCCACCACCACCTGCAGCTCACATCCCTCCCCCCTGCAGCTCACATCCCTCCCCCCTGCAGCTCACATCCCTCTGCCCCCTTGCACCTCACATCCCTCTCCCCCTTGCACCTCACATCCCTCTCCCCCCTTGAACCTCACATCCCTCTCCCCCCCTGAACCTCACATCCCTCTCCCCCCTTGCACCTCACATCCCTCTCCCCCCCCTTGCACCTCACATCCCTCTCCCCCCCTTGCACCTCACATCCCTCTCCCCCCCTTGCACCTCACATCCCTCTCCCCCCCTTGCACCTCACATCACTCTCCCCCCCTTGCACCTCACATCACTCTCCCCCTTGGGTGGGTGACAGTGACTGGGTGACAGTGACTGGGTGGGTGACAGTGACTGGGTGGGTGGGTGACAGTGACTGGGTGGGTGACAGTGACTGGGTGGGTGACAGTGACTGGGTGGATAGGTGGGTGACAGTGACTGGGTGGGTGACAGTGACTGGGTGGGTGACAGTGACTGGGTGGGTGACAGTGACTATGACAGTGACTGGGTGGGTGGGTGACAGTGACTGGGTGGGTGACAGTGACTGGGTGGGTGACAGTGACGGGGTGGGACACAGTGACTGGGTGGGAAGAGTGACTGGGTGGGACACAGTGACTGGGTGGGACACAGTGACTGGGTGGGACACAGTGACTGGGTGGGACACAGTGACTGGGTGGGTGACTGACTGGGTGGGTGGGTGACAGTGACACTGACAGTGACTGGGTGGGTGGGTGACAGTGACTGGGTGGGTGGGTGACAGTGACTGGGTGACAGGGTGACAGTGACTGGGTGGGTGGGTGACAGTGACCTTGACTGGGTGGGTGGGTGACAGTGACTTGACAGTGACAGTGACTGGGTGGGTGGGTGACAGTGGGTGGGTGGGTGACAGTGACTGGGTGGGTGACAGTGACTTGACAGTGACTGGGTGGGTGGGTGATAGTGACTGGGTGGGTGACAGTGACTGGGTGGGTGACAGTGACTGGGTGGATAGGTGGGTGACAGTGACTGGGTGGGTGACAGTGACTGGGTGGGTGACAGTGACTGGGTGGGTGACAGTGACTATGACAGTGACTGGGTGGGTGACAGTGACTGGGTGGGTGACAGTGACTGGGTGGGTGACAGTGACGGGGTGGGACACAGTGACTGGGTGGGAAGAGTGACAGGGTGGGACACAGTGACAGGGTGGGACAGTGACTGGGTGGGTGGGTGGGTGACAGTGACACTGACAGTGGGTGGGTGGGTGACAGTGACTGGGTGGGTGGGTGACAGTGACTGGGTGACAGGGTGACAGTGACTGGGTGGGTGACAGTGACTGGGTGGGTGGGTGACAGTGACTGGGTGGGTGGGTGACAGTGACTGGGTGGGTGGGTGACAGTGACTTGACAGTGACTGGGTGACAGTGACTGGGTGGGTGACAGTGACTTGACAGTGACTGGGTGACAGTGACTGGGTGGGTGGGTGACAGTGGGTGGGTAGGTGACAGTGACTGGGTGGGTGACAGTGACTTGACAGTGACTGGGTGGGTGACAGTGACTGGGTGGGTGACAGTGACTATGACAGTGACTGGGTGGGTGACAGTGACTGGGTGGGTGACAGTGACGGGGTGGGACACAGTGACTGGGTGGGAAGAGTGACAGGGTGGGACACAGTGACAGGGTGGGACAGTGACTGGGTGGGTGGGTGACTGGGTGGGTGGGTGACACTGACAGTGGGTGGGTGGGTGACAGTGACTGGGTGACAGTGACTGGGTGACAGGGTGACAGTGACTGGGTGGGTGACAGTGACTGGGTGGGTGGGTGACAGTGACTGGGTGGGTGACAGTGACTTGACAGTGACTGGGTGACAGTGACTGGGTGGGTGACAGTGACTTGACAGTGACTGGGTGGGTGGGTGACAGTGGGTGGGTGGGTGACAGTGACTTGGGTGACAGTGACTAACAGTGACAGTGACTTACCTTGACCCGGGTGGGTGCAGGTTGCCGCCGGACGCTTGCTCCTCCTGCCCCCGATATCCCTGCGGCAGCTGCCTGGGACGGGAGGTGGGCTTGGGGGCGCGGGTTGGGGGAAGGGGGGGGGAGGAGGGCACGGGAGGTGAGCTCGTGGGGGACGCGAGAAGCTGGCCGCGGAGGGAAGCGGTGAGAAGCAGGCCGCTGGAGGAGCTGAATTATTTAATTATTACTTCCCCCTCCAGCCCACGTTGGGAGCAGGGGGGGGGAGCGGGCCCGCAGAGGAGCTGCATGTTGCTTCCCCTTCCGCCCCGCGTTGGGAGCAGGGAAGGGGGAGGGGAGCGGGCCCGCAGAGGAGCTGCATGTTGCTTCCCCTTCCGCCCCGCGTTGGGAGCAGGGAAGGGGGGGGGGACGGAGCGGGCCTAGCGCATGCGCGCCGGGACCGCAGGGAATTGGCGCCATTTTTTTTTCAAAGTTTTTTTTTTTTCAAAAAAAAAATTTTTTCAAAGTTTTTTTTTTTTTTTTAAATCTCATCGAGGGCCACACAGAGAGGCCAGGCGGGCCGCATGCGGCCCGCGGGCCGCGTGTTGTGCAGCCCTGATGTACACGATAAGGAACAGATGTCCGGCAAATGCATCTTACTATCCACTTAAAAGTATTCAGACGACTGCTGTAGTACTTAAGTTTTCCCAAGGGCAAGAGTGAGAGAGCGAACAAGCGCTCATTTCCATTTTCCATTTTTTTGTGTTATGTGTTTTAATAAGTGGCTGTAAAGCGCTCCTCTTTAGTTAACCTGCAGTTGATAAGTGTTAGCGAGTAAAATGTCCATCTTTCACAGGGAAATAAAAGTTGGCATCACTGTGGCTTATGGCTTGCGTCCAGAAATACAAAGCATACTGGGAGGCGCTAAACATCTGTTGCTGTTTTTGTTACCTTGCCAGGGCATTACATTAACATTTTGCTAGATTAGATTATTGACACATCTTGATGACATTGATGAAATGCACTAGATTTATACTCTGATAGATTTCAGCCAAGTATTTTAATTTTGTATCACTTTTTATAAATATGTGAGTAAATGACAAACATACCCCAGATTTAATAAAAGCATATACGGACAGAGTAACTAAACAGTGCTAAACCATAGCATATTTTAAGGCCCATTCACTGGATTGAGTCACAAGGAGGTTGTAGGTTTAGCACTGTTTAGCAAAAATATATCCCTTTGTCTGACAGGGTTATTGCTATACACACACCTTCTGTTCCAATTCAGACTTATATCACTGCTCCTTTTTTATGAAGTGCTAGAAATACAATTATCACATTTTGATTTCTGTATATAATTAAAACATGATTACTCTTTATTTCCAATAATATTGAACATAAAGTATATGTACATGGAAATGCTTTGGAAGTAATTACTCACTGAAAGGTTATTCTCTCTTCTTCATGACTAAAAAATATATTATCAAACAAATTACCATATTTTTCAGGTTGTGTGATATTACAGTACCTTGGCCAGCATGTTAAACACGAGTCTTGGAGAAAAGCCTCATTAGTCTCTGCCTCTGATATGGATCATTAGCATAGCCTTAGAAGAGCCTTGTAATGCACTGAAAGCATTGTACAGTGACAACACATCTACTGTATGTAGTTCTATTGTGCATTTCCAATAAATGTGTATCACATTCTGAAAAATACCGATCATTTTAAATAACCAACATGACTACTATAACTCTTTCTTCTGAAATGTACTATCTAAATAACCTGTAGCAGGGGTGTCCAACCTGATTGGGAGTTGGAGCCAGAATTTACCTGTCTCATTGTCAAAGGGCCACAATTATAAAAATAAATCACATTTAAACCTGTATACACTGACAGAGAGTATAACCTGACCGTGTATAGTACCGTCAGGTTATGCTTTGTGTCAGTGTGTAGTACCGTCTGGCCACATACTCTGTGCCAGAGTTTAGTGCAGTCAGGTTATACTCTAGGTCAGTGTGTAGTACAGAATATAACTTGACAGCACTATACACTGACAGAGTATGTAGTGAGTGAAACTACACATTGACATAGGAGATAACCTGACGGCACTATACACTGACACAGGGTATAACCTGATTCAGAGTACAAGTGGGAGGTGGGATGGAAGAGGGGGTAACACATGGGGAGGAGGGGAAGAGGGGATGACACATAGGGAGGGGGGGAAGAGAGGGTGAGATGTGGAGGGAGTGACACATGGAGAGGCGGGGAAGAGGGTGTGACACTTGGGAAGATGGGGTGACATGGGGAAATGGGAGCAGTTGGGGGTACAGAGGGACACGGGAGTGATAGGAGGGGCAAGGGAGGCAGTGGGGTGATTGTTCCTACCTTGCTCTCCAGTCTCCACAGGCAGCACCACGTGGAGCTCTCAGTAGACAGGGTGTATACTCACTGTACCCTGCGCTGATTGGGAGCCGCCAGGGGTCATTAGTCCATAGGATCCCAGAAGATGAACTGGCTAGAGCAGCGGTGCGCAAAGTGGGGGGCGCGGGGATTACAGAAGCCCCGCGCGCTTCTCGAATGCATTTAAATGAATGCCGGGGAGAGCTGCAGGGCCTCTGTAAACTTCTACTTACCTTGTTTCAGATGCTCCTGGTCACGCATCGCCATAGCAATGCGGCGTCTAATGACGCCGCGTGGTCATGTGATGTCGCGTTTCTGTGGCAAAGTGACGTCATGACTCCAGGACATCTGAAGCAAGGTAAACGGGGGTGGGGGAGGGGCGCGAGGAGAGTGGGACAGACGGCAGGGGGGCGCAGGGAAAAAAGATTGCGCTCCCCTAGGCTAGAGGGCGCTCTGGTTTCTCCTGTTCCATGTCTCTATAGTCTTTCTACACTGTCTGTAGTCAGAGCCCCTGAAGCACTGAAGGGCCGCATGTGTCCCTTGTGCCACAGGTTGCCACCCCTGACCTATAATATGGTTTTGTGACTTCTCTAATAGAACTATGGGCAAATAAGTTATTGGTTGTAGTATTAAATAGAAGAAGTCCTGTATAAACTAATGAGAAGAGCAGGAAAGGAGGGCACCAGAGATGAGTAAAATAGCAAAATTATTTAATAAAGTCAATTATAAATTACTTACAAAATAGTAAAAAAAAAAAAAAGTTTGTGCCGAGCATGCGGATTTAAAGTGAAAAGTTTTTGTCTTGTGTCACTGTTTTGTCACAGAAATTGTATTTGTGATGGTGATGTTTTTAATTAAGAATGAAATCACAATTTCAATGACAAAACGCAAAGACGTTTGACTTAGCACGCGCGTGCTCGGCACCCCCCATGTTTTAGCTATTAGCGCTTCTATATTTATACTAACTGAATTCCTCGTGTGTTTGTGTGTGCGTGTCTCTGTGTGGAGTCTCCATCTCCCATGTGTGGGGGGGTTGCTTCTGCTCCTGTGCATGCGTGGCGTCGGGCACTGCTACCAACAGTGACGTTGCTGACGGCCTCTTCTGCCAGCAGTGATGTCACTTCCATTACCAACTTCCGTCACCATGAAGGTGATTTTGTACAAGTGATATTTTGGTAGGAGCCAGCAAAGAAGTTTCACTTCAAAAACAGTGTGCAGAGCTCTATGATCATGGCACTCACGCAGTCTCCGTAGTTGAAATACAGCAATGGATAAGGCTAGCTTGAATGCCCTGAGGCAATAGCAGTCACTGACACGGTGTATTCAGTCAGTTGTGCACAACGTGGTAGCGGATCAACGTAATTACCTAACGACATAATCTTGACATGTTTTATACATACATCGTACTTCATCAAGGGGTTTTATTAAGGAATGTAATTAAATAAACTGGGGCATTTGTTGAAGTATAATAAGATCCATAAAAGGCGAATAGCAAATTATAACGTTTTTTTCAGTAAAGCCAACTAAGATCTAGATCCACAAAGCTCTGTTAAATCAGGACTCATAATGTGATGTTTATTAAACAGGAATGGACATTATGTTCCCTGAGTTAACACGTTATCTTGAAAGTGAATTATATGCATAAACAATGCGACTTCTAATGTGCACAGGCTTAACGTGATGATATTGTAGCTTTACATTGCGTTATCTTCCAGTAAGGTGACATTATGCAAGTCTTGGCGTTATTCCTACCCGATCACTGAAATAGGGATTTTGCTGTTTGCTGAAGTAGAGAAAGAGGAGAGGGAAATAATGCTGGGAAATAACAGTAAGTTATTTAAATTATGCCAAACTGTGACGTTACTCCCACCCAGGCACCGCAAAAGCCCTATTTCAGTATCTGGATAGGAATAACGCCAAGGTATCCCGTAAATAACGCCACGGTAGGTCCCTGCTTTAACCTTAACACTTTTTTGCATAAGCAGTGTTATGATAATGCATAATTTGGATGTCATAACATAAATGCTGCATTTGTAAGTCATTATGACTTTATCATCCGTTATGGTAAAAGCTATACTCTTCACGGAAGAAGACATGGCTTAAAGTTATATTAATTGTCCTTAGTTGACATTAGTTTTCACGTGTCGTTATGTTAGGACTGTGGTTTCCAACCTTTTTTTTGTTTAAGGAACCCTATAATTATATTGTGAGATTCTGCGGAACCCCAACCCTCTCTAATAGCGCATCTGAGATCAGATGTATTGTATGGAACCCCAACCCGCTAAAATAGCGAATATGAGATCAGATGCATTGTAAGTAACCCCAACCCTCTCTTATAGCGTGTCTGAGATCAGAGGCATTGTAAGGAACCCCAACTCTTTCTAATAATGCGTCTAAGATTAGAGGCATTGTAAGGATGCTGCCCCAGTTCGTTCTACAGCGCACGCCCGAACAAGTACCGCCCCTCAATGGGGCTGGGCCCAGTATGTGCCTTCACGCGCATTTGGCAGCCGCGCTCTATTACCAGTTTTTCAAAAGACAGCAAAATTGTATTTAGAACTTGCGACAGGGGGGTGGCCACGCCCCCCAAGGCGGTTCGGCCAATGAGGGTACGTTTCTACTATCCTAACTTTGATCTGCCAGAAGTTTCAACCAAATCGGTGCAGCTCCCATCTTGGAATTATTATATACAGGCAGTCCTCGGTTATCCGACACAGTGCGTTACTCAAAATGGCGTTGGATAGCGAAACGTTGTAAAGCGAAACACGTTTTCCCATAGGAACACTGTTTAAATGAAAGGTTCCGTTCCTGAAGGCATTTTTAATGCTAAAATAAACAAAATATTTTACGCAGACAATAAGATATGCAGCATACACATACATTATATAGTGTATATACTGTATTATATATATATATATAATATAACATAATATATAATATAATATAAAAATATAATATTATATAGTATAATATAGTATAATATATATATATTATATACACATAAACAACTTTGCAAAGTGTCGTAAGAGCGTTGGATAAGCCATTTTGGCGTTGTAAAAATGAACATAGGTATGCATTGCATAGCGTTGGATAAGCCATTCGTTGTAAAGCGAAGCGTTGTAAAACGAGGACTGCCTGTATATATTTTTGAAGTGATAAAAAAAAATTAACTGGTGCATTTCTTTATTAAATGTATTATTTTGCAATGTGTACTACATTTTCAGACAATTTGTTTAAACTGTTTCAGAGAAATTAAATATTTAAAATAAAAATAAATTGGTAACTATGGTAACAAACAACACTGTATTACTGCAACAGCCTGTAGATTTACTTTGACATCTATGTGGCAGTGTTAGAAAATGGCGGATAATAGATTGTATTTTACTTATTGTTTTTCGGTGACGGACAACATTTTACGATTTTTCCAAATCAGAATGTTGAAAATATTGATTATATAATTTATATTCTTTGCTAAAAGCTGCTGATTAGAGTAGGTTTTGAACCTGGCTTGTGGTGTTTTGGATAAAACAGAATACTGAACATACTGTATACACATAATAAAAGCAACGTTTACTCACTCATCCCACATAGCGGTATCAAATATAGCATTTTCCTAGTATAATACAATAAGTGCATTATATTTAAAAGTGTGATAGGAAGAGTAATCCCTGCCCTGGATGGCTTATAGTCTAAGTGGTATGTTAGTAGACTTACAGAGACAGTAGGAGAAGCAGAACAGATGCAGCTAGTTGTATCTCTAACATGCCGCAACACATGTGCTGGTGAACCGCGGACGAAACATGCAAAGTGCACAGCAGGGGGAAATGGCACATCAGGATTAACACAGTGGGGATCCCTGATTCTGAATGGGACTCCCGCTGCATGAATCCTACCGGGCTGCATCAGTCTGGAAGAGCCGTGCAGTAAGAGTAGACAGAATCAGTCACTCTCTCTGCGCATCTCTAACAGGTGATTGCGCTGCTTTTATTTTAATAACATATTATTGAAGCAGGGGGTCTCCGGAACTGAACCACATTAATTTCAGCCCCGGAGAACACCTGCTTTCAGAGCTACACATCTATTTATGGGGTGCCGGTATCTCTGCCATGTTTAAATGTCCCGGTCACGTGGGCCATGACACATGAGAAGTAAACATGGCCGGAGATAACGGCACCCTATATCGGGGCCTCTAACGTGGGAAGCAGGGGGCTACAGGGCGGAAATTAATGAGGTTCAGCTTTGAAGACCCACTGCTTCAATAATATGTCATTAAAATAAAATAAAAGCAGGTTCATTACCATATTGGCTAGCCGCTAAAGTAATGAAGGGGTAAAACCAAACAACCTGATTTGTTGGGGGTAGAGGGGGTGGGTGAAGGGGTTAGTTGCCCCAAGTTGGGTGGTTAGGCCTACCGGGAGGGTTACCACCCCTAAGGTAATGAAAGAGTAACCCCTCCCACTACCCACCAAGGCCAAACCCCCCACCCAACCCGGGGCAACTACCGCCTTCATCCACCCCCTCTAACCCAAACAAATCTTCTTTCCCCTCCCCCCATAAAGTTATGGGCAAATGCCCTAGTAGCCAAATATGGCTACTAGCGCTTTTGCCCATTAAAAACAATAAAATACATAAGGTAAAATAAATTACAAATTAAAGTAATAAATATTTTCCTTACCCCTGCCAGGATGAAAGCGTCCTACTCCTGCATAAACATGTAAGGGTTGATGCCCAACCATTAAATCACCAGTAACCCCTTAATTACCTTAGCGCTTACTTCCAGGTTATTACCGCTACGGTAAATAAGGTGTTACTGGTGTTTTAATGGGGTGGGTGAAGGGTATACTGTAGTTGCCGCGGGGAGGGTTGTAGTCCTCCCGGGAGGGTTGCAGGATGGGCTAATCTCTTAATTCCATTAAACCACACCCACAAATGAGCAAAAGCACTAGTAGCCAAATGGTCAGTAGCGCTTTTGTCCATTTCTGACGCAAAAAAACCCAAAAAATACAAAATTAAATAAAATAAACATTAAAATACAATACAACAAAAAATACTAGCCAATACACCCATTGATTGGCCCCTCCACCACACCCCCCCCTCCCCGCAACACATACAGTACAGTAATGGGTAAAATCTCTATAATCCAGATTTGGATAATAGCGCATTTGCCCATTAAAAGTAAAACATTACCCAGTCAGCATATAGTAAATAAAAGTGTTGTACATATCCCTGCCAGGATGTATGCCATCCTAGTCATTCTGTTCCTCCTCGATTTTCTCTTCCGTGGCACTGACAAGTAAAATAAAAAAACTAGCTACTAACCTGAAACCCCTTAATCACCTTAGCGGTAATTAACCGCTATGGTAATTAAGTGGTTAACTCTCCCTCCTATCCACGGGAGGCCTAACCACCCTCCCTGGGGCAACTACTTCATCACCCACATCATCTGCCCATTGATTGTCACTTTAGCAAGCTATGCCCACAATGGGGGAAAGGATTACCACAATGGCAATGAATGGGCAACCTATGAAAAAAACATCCACAAAATAAAATACATTACAATTAAATGAAAACAAACATTTCCCCCCAAAAAATGATATAAGAAGGATAAAGACCACAGGGGGGGGGTGGATATAATGGATAGGGGGAAGGTTAAGGAGGTCCAGGGGAGGAGGTAAGGGAGTACTGATCCTGGGGAGGGAGGATGTTGGGGGTACTGGGCCTGGGAATATAAGTGGGTGTAAGGGGCTCATGGGAATGCAGGGGGTAGTGGGCATGGGGAGGTGGATTATAGGAGCAATGGGCCTTGGGAGGGGGCTAAAATGGGGTACAGGACATGTGGGGGTTACTGGGCCTTGGGAGAGGGTGATGTATAGGGTACTGGGGATGGGGGTATAAGGGTGTATTGGGCCTGGTGCTAAAAGGGGTGATGGGCCTGCAGGCTTGGTAGAGGCCCACAGAATGAGAGCCTAGGGAATCCCCCTTCCACATGGGCATTAGCCAGCAAAGGGGAGGAACCTGCATGGGGGCTTTTTGAAGGGGAGCACCCTTCTTGCCTGCACAGGTGCAGGAAATAAACTCCTGGTTTGCCAGCAAGGGGGCAAGACTCCTTGACTGACCGGACCCGGGACAGCAGTCCCGGCTGTTAGCGCCGTAATGGGGGTTCCCGCAGAAGAGAAATTTTGAATGAACCTGCGGTAGTAATTCGCAAAGCCCAGAAAGCGTTGTATGGCCTTAAGAGTGGTGGGACAAGGCCAATCCAGGACCGCCTTCACCTTAACAGGATCCATGGTGAGGCTAGTGTTCGAAATGATGTATCTCAGAAATGCCGTGGTGGTTTGGTGGAACTGACACTTCTCCAGATTGGCGAACAAATGGTTTCCCCATAGGCGTAGAAGTACCTGTTTGACATAGGCGACATGTTCCTGTGAAGACTTAGAAAAAATCATTGTCGTCCAAATAGACAATAATAAACTGGTTAAGCAGGTCTCTGAAGATCTCATTAACGAAGTCTTGAAAGACGACAGGGGCATTGCAGAGGCCGAAAGGCATGACAAGGTATTCATAGTGGCCGTCTCGTGTATTGAAAGCCGTTTTCCATTCATCACCCTGGCTAATTCTCACGAAATTGTAGGCCCCACGCAGATCCAATTTGGTGAAGATGGTGGCTCCTTGGAGGTGGTTGAAGAGCTCCAAAATCAATGGTAAGGGATAATGATTCTTGATGGCGATCTTGTTAAGACCTCTATAATCGATACAGGGTCATAGAGTTCCGTCCTTTTTTTCACAAAGAAGAAGCCTGCTCTGGCTGGGGAAGAGGATTTCTGAATAAAGCCCTTTTGAAGATTTTCATGAATGTACTCTTTCATGGCTTTAGTCTCTGGAAGGGAAAGTGGATATGAGCTTCCCTTAGGGGGTACTGAACTGGGTAGCAGGTCAATAGGACAATTGAATTAGCGATGAAGGGGCAGGACCTCTGATCATGCTTTATCAAAAACTTCGCGGAATTCGGAGTAAACCTCAGTTAACATTATTTTCTCTTCTTTAGGGGCTCGGTGCCCGCATATACTTTTGATGGGCTCAAAGCAATTCTTAGAACATGAAGCGCTCCACAGGACAGGTTCCTTGCCAGTCCAATCAATACGTGGATTGTGAAGTTGGAATCACGTCAACTGATGGAGTATGGATGGCATCCAGCTGGAGCTCTTCCGTATGGTCCTCACCCGTACGTAAACGAAAGAGACTGGTCTGTAAGGAGACGAAAGCTGGTTGCAGTGGTCAACCATCAATTGATTCCTACCTACAGGGCATTTCTTGTGGACCAGGGGGATGTTATTCCTCTCAGCGAAGCCCTCATCAATGAAATTGCCTCCCGACCCGGAATCCACAAAGGCTGGAGCGGTGGTGTGGAAGTTCTCGCCGGTCAGCGTAACAGGTAAAAGGATCCTGCTTGGCAATGATTTATTCGGTAGGGGAGTTTAGAAAGTGTTCCCAATGTGATTTCCCTGGACCTCATTGGGAGCTGGCATTTCCCGACTTGTGGAGACAATTGAGTACCTGATGTCCGGGATTACCACAGTACAGGCAGAGGACGGCGCTGCATCGGTGCTGTTTCTCACTGGAAGACAAATTGTTGCCACCAAGTTGCATGGGCTCTGGGATATCTGGTGGAAGAGGTTTGGCTATACCAGCATGGAGAGAAAGGACTCTCAGTGTGAGCTGCCGGTGACGGGATCATTCGGACCTCCACTCCTGCATTCATTGATCAACGCGGATACATATGGCGATGAGTTCTTCGAGGTCGGTAGGGCGTTCATGTGCAGCGAGCTCGACCTTTAAAGTCTTAGAGAGACCTTGCCAGAAGGTGGCTGACAACGCCTCGTTATTCCATCCGGTCTCGGCGGCGATAGTGCGGAACTCCAGAGTGTATCTTGCCATGGATCGATCTCCCTGGGAAATGTGAAAAAGAGAAGAAGCGGCAGTTACCTTGCGACTAGGTGTATCAAAGACTCTGAGGAATTCCCTGGTAAACTGTCCGATATCCTGAGTGAGGTCCAGTCTTCGTTCCCAGATGGGAGAAGCCCAGGCCAGGGCTTCAGTGAGCAGCGAGATGATGTACGCCACCTTGGATCTTTGAGAAATGAATCGAGAAGGCATTAGTTCAAACTGTATGAAGCATTGATTCAAAAAGCCTCGGAACCCATGGGGGTCACCACTATAACGGTTGGGTGTAAGAAGTCAGGGTTCTGATGTAGAGGTCATGGAGATAGCAGCTGGAGTTGCAGTAGAAGGCCCGAAGTGACAGGACTAGGAAGTGGGGTTTGTGCCCGGTAAGTAAGAAACATGAGGTTCTGCTGCAATAACTCCATGCGACGGTCATTTAGTTCTAGATATTTCTCAATTTTGGAGAACATGCTGACGTGCATGCTCAAGACTCGCCCCACCTCAGCGGAGTCCATGTTTGCGTGGCTGAGCATACTGTAACTGAGTGCTCACCACAAACAAGGCGTGACCGCGAGGCCGAGGTGGGGATAGATATACAACACCAACCCACAGCCGTGTAGGCGCGTCTGGAGTGTAGATTGGTTGAGGTAGCCGGGCCGTGATTGGAGAGGTAAGGATAGTCAGGGGTACTTGCCAAGGTTGGGGTTGGAGAGCTGCGGAATGTTACAGGTACTTAGCCGTGGTTAGGAAGGGAGAGATGCGGATCGTCGTGGTACTTTGCCGAGGTCAGGATTGGAGAGGTGCGGATCGTCGTTGGTAACCGGGGTCAGTAGATTAGAAGAGCGGAGTGCAAAAGAGTAGCCGAGGTCAGGAACAAAGGAGCTAGGAACCGGAGTACAAGACAAGACTGTGGAGGCAAGAGTAGCAGTGAACACTTCGAACAAACAAAGGTTTATGCTCAGCCGAATTTCCAGTGTGAAAGCTGTGCATATAAAGGAGACAAGCACCAATGAGGAAGAAGCAGAGTGGAGGCGCGTCAGCAGCGCCTGCTGGGATTGGCAGTTCCGGTGCAGGAGACAGGTGTGGGAAGAGTCTGTGATGATGGTGAGTGACGCGGTGCTGGCGCTCGCTGCCCGCCGATGATGTCACCGTGTGGGCGCAACCTCGAGGCGGGACCAGATGGTAGTGTATTTATCTCCATGCGGGATGCGCTCGCGCCCCTAGGATGGCGGTTGATGCCAGGTGGAGGAAGGGGCGCATCATGGATGACGGAAGGAGCGGGGGACCCGATCACGGGTTGGGGTAAGTGCGTGTTGCGGATCACGGATCCTGACACACATACTTGATTTTACACCTCTTTTCTGTTGTTACTATTTGACTTGCACATAACATAATGCCATATTGTACGGCTCCCCACTAGACTCCAAAGTTTCATAGCTTTTAGAGAGGATGCAACTCTACACTGCAGTGTGATATGCATAGTACATATCTTGTGTAGTACTGTTTATGTGCCATATTGTGAAGCGCAGAGTATAGTGTTAATGCAACATAAGCAACAATAATAATGATGACTACATGATTTAGCCTGTAGACAATTTATTTCTTACCTTAGATTTCATCTGAATTGAGATGGGTGTATCTCAGTAGTGGAGAAGTTAAGTATTTAGGCAATACAATGATATTTCCATCCCACGTTAATATTGAACCACATTTATTGGTTTACGGTATGCATTTTCCTTACATCAAATATTAGAACTATATTGTTTAACTTCAGATTTACCAAATATTTTGTTTATAACCATGTTAATCCTAAAATCTCTTCAGCTTGTTGCAGAGCACACTTAAGGGAAGTTGTTTTTCCTATGAATATACTGTACTAGCTACAGTCTATACCCATTCTCAGGAGAAACAGTTTTTTTTTCTCCAGATAATGATTATCTAATTTTTTGTTTTGTTTTCATCCAAGGGGGAATTACTCAATCCATGTCGATGCAATGGATCCGTGAGACACACACACCAGCTCTGCCTTTTAAAGTGGATTAGTGAAAGGGGGTCGTGGACCTGCGAACTGTGTTGTTACAGATACCATGTCATAGCAATCAAAATGAAGAGACCATGTCAGGTAAGAACAGAGAATGACGTATACACATTATATATATATATATATATATATATATATATACACATGAAGGTCAGTCAGCACACTGCAGTAGAAAAGGTTATAATAGCAGATGCTAGTCCCATAGAAAATAAGTATGATACGAACCAATCCAAAGACCAGTAAAGAGACAGCACACCGCACGGGGTTAATCCAAAAATCTATATTCACAACATGAAATACACGTAAGCCAACGTTTCGGTCCCACAGAGAGACCTTCCTCAGGGCCGTGCAACCCACAAGTGCAAGTGACCACACATATATACCCTCACCCATAGTGCAATCCAAACAAAGGGAACCAATCACCAACATGCAATCAGACAGAATATGCAACATAGCTGTGCTCCGTGCCCCCTCCCCTGTTACCTGATTATCCAAATGACTCATCATGACATGAGAGTAGGCACTTAAACTATTAGGAGAAAGACACCCTTTAGACACTGGTCCCAGGGTCTACTGCCCTTGCGGGGGAAGGTCGCGCGCCGCGCATCTGCAGTGGGCCAAAACATATTGACTGCCAGAGCGCCAACAAGGAGAGTACGCCGCGCATCACAGCTGTGAGCAGACGCCTCATTGACTCTCCCTGGCCACCAGGGACGCCGGCAGCGCAAAACGCACATGCGCAGTCTGAAAAACCGCCTCGGTGCACAGTTACCCACACACTGACAGTAATAATGGGCTAAACAGAATAGTAATACACAGAGCGTTAAGGTGAACCACAGGGGGACAGGTAGAGGTATAGAGCACAAGGAGCGCATAGCATCACCATAGTATATAAGGACAAAGGAAGTGCAAAAGTGCAGAGGGAGTGATGCAACAGAGTATGAGTGACAAACATAAAAAAGGCATAATGCAAAATCAAGTGAAAGCAGGGAGACTGCTACAAAAAGCAGCTAAGTGAAAGTTCCTCATTTAGGCCACCAGGTGTCATAGTTCTTAGTTCATAGATAAGCCTTGCTTCCTGTTTAAGCAAAGTCCTGCCCCTGTCACCCCCACGGGGGGGGACTGGAACCTGCAGAATAGGCATACAACGAAGTGTGGCCAGTGTATGCCTTTTTTCCTTGAAATGTCTAGCCACAGGTAGGCACTTCAGGTCTACATCAGAGGCATCACTCAGTAGGGCTTTTCTGATGTTTGAACGGTGCATGGCCATGCGTTCTTTCAGCATCCTTACAGTCTTCCCGATGTACAGCAATCCACAAGGACACTTAATAAGGTACACCACGAATTTAGACTCACAGTTCAGTTGTTGTTTGATTTTAATCGGTGCGCCACTATGCGGGTGATTGTAGCTAGGGCCCAGCTGCATATAGTTGCAGTTGGTACAGCCATGACAGCGGTACGAACCAGGTTTTTTGGCTAACCAAGTGGTGGGTGTGGCATATTTGTCTATTGGGTCAGATCCAGTGACCATGTCACCAATGTTTGGTCCCCGACGAAAGCAGAATAGAGGTGGCTCTCTAGCATATGCACCAATCCTCTCGTCATTCTCCAGAATGCGCCAATTGCCCCGAATGCAGCGCTTAATGCTGTTGGTAGCAGTACTGAATGTACTGACTATATTGAGCCTGTTGCTCACCGGTCTGCCTGTCGAAGGTATCAATAGTTCACCCCTATCAACCTGTCCAACCTTTTGCAAGGCAAAATTGATGTCCTTGGCCGAATAGCCCCTCTCCCGGAAGCGTGCGGCCATTTGGGCCAAGGCCCTTTGGGATTCTTCTGGATCAGTGGTGATTCTTTTCACTCGGAGAAGCTGGGAGTATGGGAGACCCCTCTTGAGTGGTACAGGATGGTGGCTGGCTGCACAAAGAAGGGAGTTCTTGTCTGTACTCTTCCGGTATATTCTAGTAGCCAGCGTGCCTCCAATTTTTGAAGAAACGTGAAGTGGATTTTTATTTACATGGCCTCACCCTGTCACACTACCACAAAGCGAGGATGCTGCCAAGGGGGTTCAGGGTGAAAAATCAGCCTACCATTGGCAGATGTGACATGGATTTCTGCAAACGCTGGATAGCCATTTTAAACAAATGTTCTTTCGATCTAATGATTCTGGTCATTGACCAATCAAGCAAGGAAATCGCCAAATTGAAAAAGGACATTGCAGTAATAGAAACCAAACATGTGGACACCCTGGCAGCGGACACGGATACCAACTGGCTGGATAAGATGCAGAATACCATTGATGCCTATAGGGCAAATTTAATCAAGTTTAAGAAGGAGAAGCTCCGGCAGGTGACTGCGGACTACAAGGAGCGCAACGTCTACCGATGGCTCCTGGGGCTGGGTGAGACGAAGAGCGGTAGAAGCGGTCCACAGCGACGATACCAGCCTCGGTCTAGGCGGGGTGATGCCGCCAGGATGGGCTACACGACCAGTGATACTGATGCATCAGATGCCCCGGACAACACCTCCATGGAGCCTTTTTTAGGTCCGGGCGATGGCGGTCGAGCGAGAACTCTCCCGCAGGGCACAACGCGCACAGACCCACCAGGAGAGGTGGCCGGAGATCGGCGGTATCCCGTGCGCGAAGGAAAAGCGACAAGGGGCACCAGGCAAGCGAGACGGTGATCTACAATCTATCGGACCACTCACTGACACCGGCAGAGGTTAGTATTTTACAGAAAGGCTTATCATTTGTGCCAACCCATATGCAGGATTCCTTTGACTGGGAGGTTGATATGTACAGACTGCACAGACAATTGAAGTTAAAGGATTTCTTCTCTAAGAATATTGATATTAACTCTTCTGGAGACATTACCCCAAATCCATTTAAGACCAGGAGCACCTTTGACCCGCACTCACTGAACCCCAACATAGCTGCATTTATGAACTTGGTGACGAAAGACACACGGAAAATTCTGAAGAATCATAAGACCAGCTTTTTTAATACATCGAGAGAGGAGAGAGCTGCCCTGAAAATGCTACGGGAGAACAAGGGGATTATAGTGAGAGCAGCAGACAAGGGTGGAGGGATTGTGGTTTTAAATTATCAATACTATAAGCAGGAGATTGAGCAACAGCTTGCAGTTGTACATCATTATAGACGCCTCCCGGGGGATCCGACGATAGCCTACAAGAAGGAGATTGATGGCATCATCCGATTGGGCTTGAATAATGCCTGGATCACAGAAGAAACCAGTAAATTCCTGACTCAGGACCACCCTGTGATGCCAGTATTATACACACTACCCAAAGTACACAAATCTATAGTCGCACCACCGGGCAGACCCATCATCTCGGCCCGTGGGTCGCTGTGCCACCCCCTCTCGCAATTTGTGGACTTCTATCTACAGCCACTGGTGGTTGGAATGGGTTCATACATCAAGGACACCACGGACTTTATTGAGCAGCTCAGCCATCTTTCCGTTAACACAGCAGAATGTATTCTTGCTACGCTAGATGTGTCCAGCCTGTACACCAACATTCCCCATGCAGGGGGCCTAGAAGCAGTACGCACAAAATTGGAAGAACAGGGAGTCGAACAGGGTCCACCAGTTGACTTTCTCATGTTGCTCATTGAGGTCATCCTCCATAAGAACTTCTTTAAATTTGAGAAACACTACTACTTGCAACTTACGGGCACTGCCATGGGCTCAAATATGGCACCGTCGTACGCTAATCTGTTTATGGATTTGTATGAACGGTTGCACATATTAACTGACACCACGCATGGACGGCATATCGTCAAATACCTTCGCTATATTGACGACATCTTCATTCTGTGGACGGGCAGTGAAGAGGAGCTGCTGACATTTGTTTCTGATTTAAACAAAATCCCCTCCACAATCCGTTTTACCCTCAACCACAGCTACCAGGAAATCGCTTTTTTAGACACCATAGTGTACAAAATTGGAGGCACGCTGGCTACTAGAATATACCGGAAGAGTACAGACAAGAACTCCCTTCTTTGTGCAGCCAGCCACCATCCTGTACCACTCAAGAGGGGTCTCCCATACTCCCAGCTTCTCCGAGTGAAAAGAATCACCACTGATCCAGAAGAATCCCAAAGGGCCTTGGCCCAAATGGCCGCACGCTTCCGGGAGAGGGGCTATTCGGCCAAGGACATCAATTTTGCCTTGCAAAAGGTTGGACAGGTTGATAGGGGTGAACTATTGATACCTTCGACAGGCAGACCGGTGAGCAACAGGCTCAATATAGTCAGTACATTCAGTACTGCTACCAACAGCATTAAGCGCTGCATTCGGGGCAATTGGCGCATTCTGGAGAATGACGAGAGGATTGGTGCATATGCTAGAGAGCCACCTCTATTCTGCTTTCGTCGGGGACCAAACATTGGTGACATGGTCACTGGATCTGACCCAATAGACAAATATGCCACACCCACCACTTGGTTAGCCAAAAAACCTGGTTCGTACCGCTGTCATGGCTGTACCAACTGCAACTATATGCAGCTGGGCCCTAGCTACAATCACCCGCATAGTGGCGCACCGATTAAAATCAAACAACAACTGAACTGTGAGTCTAAATTCGTGGTGTACCTTATTAAGTGTCCTTGTGGATTGCTGTACATCGGGAAGACTGTAAGGATGCTGAAAGAACGCATGGCCATGCACCGTTCAAACATCAGAAAAGCCCTACTGAGTGATGCCTCTGATGTAGACCTGAAGTGCCTACCTGTGGCTAGACATTTCAAGGAAAAAAGGCATACACTGGCCACACTTCGTTGTATGCCTATTCTGCAGGTTCCAGTCCCCCCCCCCGTGGGGGTGACAGGGGCAGGACTTTGCTTAAACAGGAAGCAAGGCTTATCTATGAACTAAGAACTATGACACCTGGTGGCCTAAATGAGGAACTTTCACTTAGCTGCTTTTTGTAGCAGTCTCCCTGCTTTCACTTGATTTTGCATTATGCCTTTTTTATGTTTGTCACTCATACTCTGTTGCATCACTCCCTCTGCACTTTTGCACTTCCTTTGTCCTTATATACTATGGTGATGCTATGCGCTCCTTGTGCTCTATACCTCTACCTGTCCCCCTGTGGTTCACCTTAACGCTCTGTGTATTACTATTCTGTTTAGCCCATTATTACTGTCAGTGTGTGGGTAACTGTGCACCGAGGCGGTTTTTCAGACTGCGCATGTGCGTTTTGCGCTGCCGGCGTCCCTGGTGGCCAGGGAGAGTCAATGAGGCGTCTGCTCACAGCTGTGATGCGCGGCGTACTCTCCTTGCTGGCGCTCTGGCAGTCAATATGTTTTGGCCCACTGCAGATGCGCGGCGCGCGACCTTCCCCCGCAAGGGCAGTAGACCCTGGGACCAGTGTCTAAAGGGTGTCTTTCTCCTAATAGTTTAAGTGCCTACTCTCATGTCATGATGAGTCATTTGGATAATCAGGTAACAGGGGAGGGGGCACGGAGCACAGCTATGTTGCATATTCTGTCTGATTGCATGTTGGTGATTGGTTCCCTTTGTTTGCATTGCACTATGGGTGAGGGTATATATGTGTGGTCACTTGCACTTGTGGGTTGCACGGCCCTGAGGAAGGTCTCTCTGTGGTACCGAAACGTTGGCTTACGTGTATTTCATGTTGTGAATATAGATTTTTGGATTAACCCCGTGCGGTGTGCTGTCTCTTTACTGGTCTTTGGATTGGTTCGTATCATATATATATATATATATATATAAAAACCATACGATACCGGTTGCAACACGACATCAAGGGACAGCACGCAGGTAACTAAATCATGAATTTTCTATATTTGATAGAAGACACAAAAAACGACGTTTCGGTCCCACTGGGGGACCGAAACGTCGTTTTTTGTGTCTTCTATCAAATATAGAAAATTCATGATTTAGTTACCTGCGTGCTGTTCCTTGATGTCGTGTTGCAACCGGTATCGTATGGTCTGTTATTGCTTTATGGGATAAGCACCAAAACTTATTTACTTGCATATGGTGTGCCGGCTGTGCATTGGATTCTATATATATATATATATATATATATATATATATATATATATATATATACAGGGCCCGAGAAATTGGACCAAAACACACTTGCCCCACCCCCCCCAAAAGTCACCCCCCCCCCCCAAAAAAAGTAACTTGCCCCCCCCCCCCCCGCCCACGACACTTAGCTGCGGCGAAGTCCGGTTGCGGGGTCCTGACGGCATCTCGTGGCCTTCTGCTATCTTGTTTGTCGCCTTTAAAATCATGTTTTGCTCCTGCAGCCCTAGTCAAAATGGCTGTCACGCAGCGTCCCTTTACCATGGCAGCGCGTCGTCATATGATGATGCACAGCCATTTTGAATAGTGCTTCCGCATTTGTCGAGCCATATATATATATATATATATATGATAAGACACAAAGTTATACCGCACGCCACATATAAAAGTTACCCAAAAACTGTCTTCAATGTGTGATATATAATCAATAGACACTGGTGCTCAATGGATAATGGTACTGCACCGACACACTTTATTCGAGCAAATACCCAGTATGTACCTGGCAGATACCTGGAATGCGCCGCTCCTCACCTCTGACAAGCCCCGTTGCGTTTGCCTTCCCAGCCTGGGTTCATGCCTGGCTGACGGGCGGCTGATCTGTTAAATGATAATGATTAGGATTTAATAGGCTGCAATGCTTCGCGTGTCTACCAGATGGCATAAATTCATGAATTGTAATGCAGTATATATATATATATTGTGCAGTATTGCAGCCAGCGGGAATAAAATGCTTCAATCCCTGTTTGGAAAATACCTCAATGCACTCGGGCAGAAAACAGTCACAAACCTCAATACACCCGGGTATACCCGAATTCGTGGGACTAGCCGAGCTCGAATAAAGTGTGTCGCCAGTGTATAGCACAACAAAAAAGCATCCATATAGTAAGCACACGGGTATACCAAAGTAGGATCTAAGTAATGAATTTTATTAATGATGGCTAAAAACAGGGGATGAAATATTAAAAAGGGAGGGGGTCACCACAACGACAATTCTAGTAACCATGGGAACTAAACATAGTACATAAAAAACTCAATGGTTGTAAGGATGCACTGGCGTAGAGGACTAAATACGTGGCATAGGGTGCAATAATACTGCTATTGATGAAATAAGCAGATAGCAACCGAAATAGGTATCCCAACCAACGTCATTGGTACAGAGGGAAATATCAGCCAGCATGGCACAGGCAACCACATTAAACACACAGTATTTCAGTGCTGCAGAGACTGAATACTAGGGAATCATGGAGAGGATATCAGTAACCTCATCCAGTGGTTACTATGATGAAATTCAAAGGATAAGTGCCAATTAAGAAAGTCCAGAAGCATAAGCAGCATGTAATCACATAAGGTGGAATTGATACATCACCAGAAGCTGATAGAGCAAAGCCAGTAACACAGATATGTCCCTTAGGTGAAAAGTCGGGGTCCCACTCCAAAACACTCCCACTCCAACGCGTTTCAACTGAACGGTCTTCTTCTGGGAGTGGAGTTTAGGAGGAATGGGCCAGTATATATAGAGGAGGCAGAGGAGGAGAATTCACGCCAAAAGTCTTAAAACAGAGCAGCTGTAGCTAATAATAATCACTGGGAGTGTTATCGATGACGTCATCACGTCATGGACTCACCAGCCCTAAGATTATCATGGTGATTGGTTTAGGACGGCATCTCCTGGCCTTCTGCTATCTTGTTTGTCGCCTTTAAAATCATGTTTTTCTCCTGCATCACTAGTCAAAATGGCTGTCACGCAGCGTCCCTTTAACATGGCAGCGCGGCGTCATATGATGATGCACAGCCATTTTGAATAGTGCTTCCGCATTTGTCGAGCCGTGTGTGTGTGTATGTATGTATAGGTATATATATATATATATATATATATATATATATATATATATATATATATATATATATTGTGACAGAAACCAGGGGATGGTAATAAATTCCATATATAGGGCTCCCAGGATACTGAACAGTTTCTATCCTGTTTGGCCTGGGAGTGCAGCCTTATAATACATGCACTCCATCCCACAGTTTGGCAAGCGCTGGAACTGAGGGATGAGAGATCCAGACCAGAGTTTGTCTGCTGCCTGATTTCTGTCACCTGTCATGCTAATTAGAAATCAGGTATGTAAGACTAATTTCCTGTTTGCTCTCCCCTCTCCCCAAGAGCCTGGAGGCTGGAAGGTTGCTGAACTACAGTGGGGAGAAGCCTCTTCCCCAAACAGGTTCAATCATTCTGTTCATTTGTCTAAGACTGCAAAAGTACCTTGTTTTGTTGTTGGAAGTGGAAAAGCCACTTCCACCCTGAGTTAGGGAAATCTAAGTTAAGTTATCGCTCAGGTGAGCAGCTTTTGTTTTGATGTGTTTCTGTTGTATGCACTGTGGCAGTCTCAGTGCCTGGGACTGAATAAACCAGGCATAGCCTGTTTAAAGGAACAGCACGTGACGCCTCATCATTTAACCTACCCTAAAAGACCGTGTTCTAACAGTCCCGGACAAACGGCGGAGCCCCGGAGTAAGCTGTTTGTCACTATATATATATATATATATATATATATATATATATATATATATATATATATATATATATACACACACAATCACACATACATCACCCAGATAGGAACATGGATAAAGGACACCGCACTCTCAGTATCGGAAGTAAATAGATTGTATTGTGGTCCAGAAGTGATACCAAAGTGTTGGTCCCCAGTAGGACCTTCATCACTACTCCTATGAAGGTTATTCTGTATAATACCTGTGAACCTGCAAATTGTTATTCTTCTCACTGATATTTGGTAGGAATATGGGTGATTTTTTTTCTCTTGTGCATATTATTTATTTCCATGCTCATTGTTAATATGCATCATATGCATCACGGTGACCCCTTCTGCACATCAGTGGAGTCTGGTGGCCCCTTGTGCGAATGCGCGGCGGCCGCTTCTGCGCATGGGCAGCGCCTGATGACCCCTTCTGCGCATGCGCGGAGTCCGGAGGCCCCTTCTGCACATGTGCGGAGTCCGGCGGCTGCTTCTGCGCATGCGCAGCCATCACCAGGCCATGACATAACTTTCGTTGCGCATTTTCATTACAAGCAACAACATTTTTCCCGTCAAAACCCTGTAGGTGCCACCAAAGAAGTTTTACTTCAAAAAGGTTTGAAGCAGGGGGTCTCCAGATCTGAACTGCTTTAATTTCAGCTCCGGAGAACCCCTGCTGCTCAAGATACTTACCTCGGAAGGAGGTGCCAGTAGCAGCTGAGACTGAGGGTAGACTTGCTGGGTGTAGGCAGGGTTATCAATATGGCAGATTAAATGTCCCGCATCTTGCTGGCCAATAGGGAGTTGTGATGTCATCAATTGCGGCTTCCTATTGGCCCAAGTGATGTGGGACATTTAAACTGCAAGATTGGTATCTCGGAAAGCAGGGGTCCATGGAGCTGAAATCAATGCGGTTCAACTTCGGAGACCCCCTGCTTCTGACCTATTAAAATGAAGGGGAAAAAAACATAAGGTGTTGCCAGGAGCGTTCCTTTAATAAGAAGCGCAACAATGTAAATAAAGGGGGAGAAATATAGATATATATTATTTAGTAGTTTTAAATTCATAGATCTCCAAATGTATTCTAATGCACTAATATGTAATATAAACAGTTCAGGCTGCTCAAATCCACATACCAATGTGCAAAGGAGAAAAGAATAAACAAAATATTGTGTAGTACTTTTCAGATCTTAGATGCATTAGGCTGCGGTCCCAGTTACTGCCACAGCGCACGGCGCGGCGTGCGCTGTGCGTGTAAGCACGGCCCCTCAATGGGGAAGGGCCCAGTACTCACCTTCCCGCTGAAGGTGCAGCCGCGCCGTGCTGCAAGATTTTTAAACTCAATGAAATTGAGTTTAAAACTTGCGACGGAGACGTGGCCACGCCCCCACCGGCGGTTCACCCAATGAGGGCGAATGTGACGTGATGGCCGCGCCCCGCAAATCCCCGACCACGCCCCCTCCCATCGAAGCTCCCTCTCTCCCCTCAGACCGCAGATTGCGGTTAGCGCTGTGCACGCGCCGCCCCCCCTGCCGGGCGTGCGTGTCACAGTTATGACTGGGACCGCAGCCTAATGGTTGCAGTGTATATATGGAAAAAAATATACAAAATATATAGATTTAATACTCAAATCTAATACAAAAAAAATGAATTCCACTCACATATACAGATTATAAATGTGCCCAACATAGAAAGCAAGTCCCTATGCCATACTATAGCATCTGTGGTTCACTTTTCGTCTCACTTTCAGTTTGGCGCTTGCATTCCAGGTCACTTTTGGGAGACAAAAACAAAGGGATGTGGGGGAAGGGGAGGGAAGGGAGTGGGGAATGGACTGGGCGCTCCCAGATGAACCAATAGTGTTGTTAGGAATACAACTTATATACACAAATATAACACCAATTGTGAATAAGTGAAAGTGTAAAATGAGCAGCTCAACTTCCTCTGATGGGACAGTTCCAGATCCCAGGATGGTAGATCCGTTTTGCTTGAAGATGAGGAGGAGCGCAGGAAAATGTGGTAATATATGCAAGAAAAAATAATATATATAGTGCAGATTGTATTACACTGTGCAGATGGATATAATCTATAAAATAGAACTCACAAAAATCGCAGAAAGTATCACATGTCAGAGATCCTTCTCTCTCTGACTGGAGCCCTTTGAACAGTAATGGCCGGGAAGTCCCTCAAAGCACGGGTATGCAAGAATGAAGAAAAAGCCACAATAGTGCATACTATTCCATCATAATATATTTCACACAATTAACAAGAGTATATCACACTCACATTTGCCATGTTATAATCATGTGGGGGAGAGAACCGTTGCTCGTTGTTTGGTGCAGATGCAGGCAGCTTCACAGCGTCTTGGAATCTCTACTGTGACTTCCAACTACATCACAGCCGTCGCGTCACTTCCGCTATCGCGTCACGGCTAAGGGCGGAAGTTCCCACTGGACGAGACCTTTGCCTGGATTCTGCCAGTCCTTCAGAACAGGTTCCCTCACTACAAACTCTACGCGTTTCGCCAGATGCTTCGTCAGGAGTTATAATTATAACTAATTAATTATAACTCCTGACGAAGCATCTGGCGAAACGCGTAGAGTTTGTAGTGAGGGAACCTGTTCTGAAGGACTGGCAGAATCCAGGCAAAGGTCTCGTCCAGTGGGAACTTCCGCCCTTAGCCGTGACGCGATAGCGGAAGTGACGCGACGGCTGTGACGTATGCGGAAGTCACAGTAAGAGATTCCAAGACGCTGTGAAGCTGCCTGCATCTGCACCAAACAACGAGCAACGGTTCTCTCCCCCACATGATTATAACATGGCAAATGTGAGTGTGATATACTCTTGTTAATTGTGTAAAATATATTATGTTGGAATAGTATGCACTATTGTGGCTTTTTCTTCATTCTTGCATACCCGTGCTTTGAGAGACTTCCCGGTCATTACTGTTCAAAGGGCTCCAGTCAGAGAGAGAAGGATCTCTGACATGTGATACTTTCTGCGATTTTTGTGAGTTCTATTTTATAGATTATATCCATCTGCACAGTGTAATACAATCTGCACTATATATATTATTTTTTCTTGCATATATTACCACTTTTGGGAGAGTCTACGTAGATTCAGGGGATTGTGCTTGGGCTCTCTTTCAAATGTGCCATGAAGCGTATTTCACCTCAATGAGAACAGCAGCACTTTGTCTGTTATATCAATTGGTAATCCTCCTCTGCTGTATTTATATCACATATGTATTCATATTTACTTTAGAATTTGTAATATTTAATTACACTTTTCTTCATTCATCTGACAGGGCCTTAACCCCTCTCTAAAATGGGCTTCAAATAGAAAGCCTGTACCTGGCTGTTGAGTTCAGTAGAAAGCTGGTTAATTGCGCTACAGACAATTAGCCAGTTTCCACCTGACTCATCAGTCAGGTAAAAAAGCCTCCTGCTTAAACTGCAGGGGATCTGTCTAGCACTATGTAAGTGTGTGCTACCAGAGAGATATCCCAGGGTACCAGACCTTTTATTCTAGGACACAATGGACCCTGGAACCTAAAAAAAAGTGCAGGGGATTGGTTAGACAGCAAACACTCCAAAAAAGCACTGAACAACTCACCGGGTGTAGAAAAAATAAGAAAAATGTATTGAACGACATATTTTTAATCATTTTGTTCAATAAATGTTTCTTATTTTTTCTACACCCGGTGAGTTGTTCAGTGCTTTTTCGGAATGTTTGTTGTCTGACCAATTCCCTGCAGTTTTTTTATGTTCCACATCACGATTGGATGGACGTACAGCGGTTGTGCAGGATTGGACATTAGGGACTGGTGCCAGTTGTTTGCTTGAAGACGGTGTATCATCGCTAGCAGTCGGACGCAGTGCCGTGACCACAGGAACGGCAAAAGAACGTCATCTCAAGCAGGGTTTCAGAGGTAATTAATTGTTTCTCCTCTTGAAAACATATCCCTGCCAGTTATTCACATAGAGCCATCGGGCTCATCCCGCACATTAACTGTGTTGTCTTTGACTTCTGCAACAACTAATAGGTTGTTCCATTAAAGCAATTTTACTACACCTGCATTTCAAGACTGCTGAAAACACACTGATTACTTTCCTTTATATGATCTATATTGCGGGACTTGTTTTAGTTCATACATATGAGTTACCTTTGAGCTATGAATGGCTATTTTTTGTTCATCTGGACCCTGGAATCTGTCAGATTAATCACGCCTGGAACATCAACCCAGACCCTGGTCTGCGGAAAAGAGCACATTGATACCAAGTTTCTTTTTCGTCTTTGGGGTCAGAGGTTGGCAAGAGTCCAAGCCTCCCAGCCCTGCAGCTAGGGACTGGGAAATTTGAGTTAGCCATTACAAATAGATAGGTCCGTTTTATTTGTTTATTTGTATGCTGCCTTAAAGCTGTATTGTTTGAAGCTCTTTTATCCCTCCTTTTCCAAAGCTTTTCCTATTGGCTGCTTCTATGTCCATCATGAGTCAAATGTCCATATCACACTGAAAGAGGAACCTGCCAGGGGGCAGTGTGAGTATATAGCATGCACCATACAGAGGGTTACATCTACACAGACTATGATACAACACAGTAAGATTCTTGAAATACACACATAAATTGGGACCTGTAAAAAGGAACTCACTCACTAATCTGCTTTTATATGTATGCTTCAAGTGAAATTGGGGCCAGATCCACGAAGGTCCGTTAAATCAGGGCAGATCACGTGACATTACCTAAATAGGTAACGGACGTTATTTTCCTTAAGTTTAACGGGTAGCCACTAAGCTAATGATATGCACAAATAGTGTCCGTCACCAAAAGCAGTAACGTAGCGATAAATGCATTAGTGGGTATGTTCATAGCGTGGAGACACATTAAGCAATACAATTCACATTAGCATTGGGAAAAATATAACGCGTGTTACAGTTAATGCACATGCGTTCCAGACATGGAGCACATGCGCTGACTAAACATAACGCCCATGCTCATGTTGAAATTCAAATTCACAATACATAGGGAAGGTTTTCAGCCATATTAGCCTGATTCTACAGGTGTGAACATGGCTGAGGAGGTTTTCACCTCTTTTGTTGTTGATATTGCTGCTGGAAGAATCAGGAGCATCAAATTCACTGATGAGAATTTGGAAATCCTAATCAATGGGGTGGTGGATCACCACTACAAATTATATGGGGAACTGTGCCCAAGAACCAATACTGCGGAAAAGAACCACATTTGAGCCAATATCCTCAGCAGGAGAAATGCCCTTGGAAATACTGTCCACACTGGGGATATGTTAAAGGGGTGACCAAAGGGATCGGTACTGGAACCCCTGCTTTTTAACTTGCTTATTAATGACCTTGAAGTTGGCATCGAGAGCAAAGTCTCCATCTTTGCTGATGATACTAAATTGTGTAGGGTAATAGAATCAGAGCAGGATGTCATTTCTCTCCAGAAGGACTTGGAGAGACTGGAAACTTGGGCAGGTGAATGGCAGATGAGGTTTAATACAGATACATGTAAGGTTATGCATTTGGTATGCAAGAATAAACAGGCGACTTACAAATTAAATGGAGATATATTGGGGGAATCCTTGATGGAAAAGGATTTAGGAGTGCTTGTAGACAGCAAGCTTAGCAATAGTGCCCAAAATCATGCAGTAGCTTCAAAGGAAAACAAGATCTTATTTTGCATTAAACAGGCAATGGATGGAAGGGACGTAAACATAATTATGCCCCTTTATAAAGCATTAGTAAGACCACACCTTGAATTTGGAGTACAATTTTAGGCACCACTCCTTAGAAAAGACATTATGGAACTAGAGAGAGTGCAGAGAAGAGCCACAAATTAATAAAAAGGATGGACAATCTAACTTATGAGGAGAGGCTAGCTAAATTAGATTTACAGGCATACCCCGGTTTAAGGACACTCACTTTAAGTACACTCGCGAGTAAGGACATATCACCCAATAGGCAAATGGCAGCTCACGCATGCGCCTGTCAGCACGTCCTGAAATGCAATACCACCTCCCTACCTGTACCGAAGCTGTGCGCAAGTGGGGAGACTAGCCCTCAATATATCCCTTCCAGACCCGATGTGGAAACTATTACAATCTAATTATAAATATAAGTGGAGTACTACTCACATCAAATACCTTGGAGTGAAAATCTCAAGCTCCTTCGGGTCCCTTTACCAGCCTTCGGTCGGGTGGTTCCTACTGAGGCGGATCTACCATTACCGGTTACTCCAGAGGAGGAATCATACAGATATAATCTGAGACGCCTACCAGAGGGACCTGTTCCTGATTCCTGAACCCCGACCTGTCGATTGGTAACTTGTGTGCTTTGCACACTCAATGCTCATGTTCTAGTCTTTTGATGTACGCAGAATATTTATCCCTATATTTTATGTAATAATATCTTGATTTACTTCACCATTTGCGTTTTGCGCTGTTTTTTTGTTTCCATTTCTCCAGTGTCAAGGGGGTGCTGGGCCACCCCCACATTTACGGCTGCAGACGCTATTATTAGCCACTTGTCACGGTTTTGTACAATTTTATTATTAGATAACACTGTGGTAATATGTGGTTTTAACTATTTAGTTTAATTTTAGGGGTTTTTGCAGTATTAACTTGCTCTATATCACTTGATACTATCAATTGTGGTTATTTAGTTGCGCACTTTAATTATTTTTCACCATTATTCCAGTGGTACCTGACCCCAGCTAGGCTGAGCCAGATCTTCCCCGGCACACCTGACCTGTGCTGGAGGGGATGTGGTCAAAAGGGTGACATGGCCCATATTTGGTGGTCATGTCCGGAGATTCAGAGGTTCTGGACCATGATCCAGACGCTCCTCTGTAAGACCGCGGGGCTTCTTTTCCCCCTGGACCCCTTGACCTTTGTGCTGAGCAAACCTATCAATGATCTACCCCCGCCACTATCCAGATTGGTTTCATCCATTCTGACAGCGGCCAGATGCTCGGTGATGGCAGCGTGGAAGCAGACCAACGCTCCTGAGAGAAGCACGGTAATTAGAAGGATAGACGAAGTAATGTCTATGGAGAAACTTACAGCCATGCTCCACAAAAAAATGCCATCAGTTCTGGAACATTTGGGGTCCCTGGATCGGACCACAGGGTCTGGGACTACACTAGACCAGGACTATGCGGAAGCCGCCAAGTGAGGTCGGAGACCCCCGAAGACCCCTCCCCCCTTCCTACCCCTCCTTGTCTGTTCGTCTCCACCTCCCCCTGTACCCATGCCTATATGTGTTTGTTGCCAATAAAAAAAAAGATTGATTTAAAAAAAAAGAAGACAAACTCATTTTTAGCATGTAAAAGTTGCATGTTATTCATCTGCCCTCGTGGCATTTAATGTTCACAGAGGGTTTAGCACCAATGAATGAAATTGGATCATGTAGTAACCTCAGTTTACTTGGAGCCAGAATGTTCTTACAGCTTTTTGCTCTTCTGTAAACTTCAGAGGGTTTATTGCTCAAGTTTTAAAAAAAATAAGATCAATAGTAAGTACATACCAATGTTTAGCCAGAATACCCTTAATTTTCATGACCGATTGATTATGCCTTGTTGTAAAAATTGTAACCACTTTCACAGAAACCTCTCCATCAATTGTCCTGCCTATGCACAGAAATCATCCTTAGAAAAACAGATTCGCCTCAGGCGATTACATTGACTAAACCGTATGTTTTTCAACCATCTCCTACTGTATCATGGTTGCTGTTAGCGAGCAGGTAACTGTTTGTGGCCACAGGTTTAATGTGTATATTAATGGTCTGATCAACATCGACTGATAATAAAAGATACAAAAAATACAATCTGTTAGGGATCTATCGTATGATAAAAATGAACCCTAAAGTGTTAGAATTGAACTGTAAAAATAAATCCATAATATCACCAAACTCATTGTCCCAAATAATAGTATCGTCTTAGACAGGGGTCTCCAAACTCATTCCTCAAGGGCCACCACCAGGCCAGGTTTTGTGAATATCCCTGCTTTAGCCATCAACCTTGCAAGTGACAAGACAATACATATATAATACAATATATATCAATCTCATGTATACATATCACTTCATATACAACCATGAAGATCAGAAAAAAGATTGCTGTATTATTTGCAGTCCAGTCACACATACAGGTGTTGAGTAGTTCGCGAAATAACGTATGTGACATGCTTAGATGTCTGCCCTCATAAGATTAGAAAACACTATAGGCCGTGCCTTTCACATTGCTGTAAGTTAGCAATCAGGCTAAAGTAATTACATGAGATTGATATACAGCTCAACTCCGTTATAGCGCGGTCCTCAGGGGCCACCTGATCCGACCGCGCTATAACTGGGGTCGCGCTTATTTTTTTTTAAATGGCCGCTGTGCGCCTGATCGGGGGGAGGAGGGGGGAAGAGGTGGAGTGAGACGCCGGCAGCCCTACATGTCCCCTAGCAGCAACTGTCATTCTCCCATCATTCCCCGCACTCCCCTCAGCAGCTCCGTACCATGCAACCATGGATCCCCGCACCAATCCTCCAGCCTCGCACTGATCCGCCCCCCCACCGATTTCCCCCCCCAGCCTCGCACTGATCCCCGCACCGATCCCCCAGCCTCGCGCCGATCCCCGCACTGACCCCCCAGCCTCGCGCCGATCACCCAGCCTCGCACCACCCCCCCCAGCAGCACCACGATGCCACCACAGGTAGGGGAAGGGGGCGGGGGGCTGTGTGTGCTGTGAGTGTATGCAGTGTGCTGTGAGTGTGTGCAGTGTGCTGTGAGTGTGCAGTGTGCTGTGAGAGTGTGCTGGGAGTGTGTGCAGTGGTCTGTGAGTGTGTTCAGTGGTCTGTGAGTGTATGCAGTGTGCTGTGAGTGTGTGCATTGTGCTGTGAGTATGTTCAGTGTGCTGTGAGTGTGTGCAGTGTGCTGTGAGTGTGTGGAGTTTATGCAGTGTGCTGTAACTGTGTGCAGTGTGCTGTGAGTGTGTGCAGTGTGCTGTGAGTGTATACAGTGTGCTGTGAGTGTGTGCAGTGTGCTGTGAGTGTATGCAGTGTGCTGTGAGTGTGTGCAGAGTGCTGTGAGTATGTGCAGTGTCCTGTGAGTGTATGCAGTGTGCTGTGAGTGTGTGCAGTGTGCTGTGAGTGTGTGCAGTGTGCTGTGAGTGTATGCAGTGTGCTGTGAATGTGTGCAGTGTATGCAGTATGCTGTGAGTGTGTGCAGTGTGCTGTGAGTGTATGCAGTGTGCTGTTAGTGTGTGCAGTGTGAAAAAAACATTTTTTTTTAAATTCGCGGTCCATTCTCAAACCGCGTTATAAGTGGATCCGCGTTATAAGTGGATCCGCGTTATAGCGGATTGTGCTATAACGGAGTTGAGCTGTATATTGTATAATATATATATTGTCTTGTCACTTGCCAGGTTGATTCCTCTCCAGATCCTCTGTATCATCCAGGCCTGGAAGTCTCACTACTTAGGAGGTGGACTGACCTCCATCAGCCGCTTCTCAATAGCCGCGAGGTTCAGCAGAGCAGGTGGCCCCCCTCCTGTCTTCCTGGTGTGGGCTGCATGGTCAGCAAGCTTGTGCTTCATCTTGCGCTTGCTGACGGACAAGCGCTTTTTCAGCATGCCCAACAAGTGGACACTGTTGCCCAGGGCATTTATTCGGGTCACGATCCTGCCCCAAATCCTCTGCTTCCCTGCTGTGTTTGTGCGTGAGCACAATGCAACATGTAATTTAGAGTGTTTGTCCACCACTCCATTGATGAGGATGTACAATTCCTCCTCTGTCAATTTCAGGCTTCATATTGTGGCAGCAGTACCAGCAGCAGAGGTAGATGTCTGCTCAGTCAGGTTGAAATTTGAAAGGTCTAGCTGTTACCGTATGGCTGAGTAACTTCAGTATGTGATGTGTTTTAACTTGAATTTCAACGTGGTCATGAGCGTTAGTTTTAGATAACGCACATGTGTAACGTATGTGTGTTAATTGGAACAGATGTTATAGGTTTTTCCAATGCGTATATGCAGTGTATTGTTTAACTCGTCTCTGTGCAATGGAAATCTCTGTTAATACAGCTAACGTAACGATGCTAGCTCACTGAACGGCCATTGTTTTGGCATATTGTTAGCTTTGTGGATACCCGTTAACCCGTTAAACTGAGGGAAACTAATGGATGTTACCAATTTACGTAATGTCACGTTTTTAGCACTGATTTAACAGAGCTTTGTGTATCTACCCCCGAGTTGATAATCCTGACTTTTTGTCTGTTTTCATCAACTCTTCAGCAGTTAATAGTTCCCTCCCATCTTTTTTTGTATTTTCTAGGTGAAACCTATTACTATGAACACAGTGACTATCAAGGGTCTGTGGTGTTCTGTTGCATTTACAGTAGGTGAGCTAATATGTAACTAAATAGAAAATGTCTATCTTTTAGCAGTGTACCATATATTATCATGTTCTCACATTGAATGTCTAGGCGACAGGAGTAGAAAATTAGGAAGAGCTGAGCAGTGATGCAGGAAGGATATAAACAAAGGAAATAAAATATTATCGACCTAATAGAAAAGGCTTATGTACTTTAAACAACCTACAGATACTGTAATGAAAAGCAGATATTTAAAAAAAATATGTTTGAAACGTTATTGAAGTATCCTGGCCACAGTGTTTTGACCTTTACAATGACCTTTACATGGACAAAATTCTCCATTGTTGACATTTTGCATTTTCATACAACTTTTATTGAGCTAACAACTCAAGAGTCTAGGTAAGACCAAGTTTCTAAACTAAGTAGCAGTAAGTAATTTATTCTAGGAATACTATCTGCCCACTAAAATTATGAACATGTCAGCTATAAGACAAATTATACCTTTATATTTTATAGGCCAGAAGCATGACCAAGGTCGTAGTAATCTATCTTGTGAAGGAAAAAACGACCTATCTTTGCCAGTACATTTTCCTCTTGGTGCTTTTCAAAAAGGGGGCTTTACTTAGGCTAGCTTTATACCTATGCATATTTGTTATGGGTCACAGTCACAAGGTCAGGTTGTGATATGCCAAGTTCTGTGTCATTGGCTCTATTGTGTTATGTATACCTCGCACAATACATTACTGTGTTTTTATTGCTATTATGTGCTGTACATTTATTTGCAGAATGTTTTTTTTTCAATGTTATGGGCAGTACATGAAATTGTATATTTCCTATTTGTTATATGGGATATGGTATTATAAATCAGGAGAGAGTGACCTATGAGATATCGTTGATTTTAGATGTATCTTCATTTTGGCTTTGTGAATGCAACCTTAGCTTTACAATTCCATTTTTGTAAATATTGTTTTCTATGGGGGGTGCAGGTTCATAAACAGTAGAATCACCAAACTTGTCATACTTTCTATGTAAAAAAGGCTACTTCTGCAGCCAATTCAAATCCAAGAGGGTAACAGCTTGGACATTTTGCTGTTATCAAAGTTCTTTGACGTTCTCTTTTGCAAAAGGATAACCGTGACTATTCTGTCTAAACTTTGATCACTCATTAGTCTGGGAGAAGTATTTTTTGCCGTTCCACTGCACCAGTGGTTTCCAACCTTTTTTTGGTTAAGGAAGCCTATGGGAAATTCTTAGGAATCCCAACCCTCTCTAACAGGGCACTCTGACATCAGATGCATTGTCATTTCTTCTGTATTTGGTACAATTTTAAAATGACCTGAAATTTACAGGGAACCCTTTAGGGATGCCCAGGGAACCCAAAGGTTCCTAGGAACCCTGGTTGAAAAACACTGCCCTACACTGTGGAAGGGGCAAAAATCACTGTTTCTAAATCAATGGGATTTTCTGTGCGGTAGCTCTGAAACTGCGCTGTCGCACTTTACGGAATAATGGCCAAAGTCTTTTCTTTCTTATGCGGTTGTCATGTAGAGGAATTGCCAGATTTACTTTTCTATCATGTGTCATCCATTTGTAAATTATGTTATTCCTTTTGCAACATTTAAGTAATAATCCCCGAAGAACAGGGCATTACTGGCCAATAATGCCCTGGCTGGAAAAGTTGAAGACTTTAACCCAGCCAGGACATTATTGGCCAGTAATGCCTGTCACGGTAGCTTGTGACAGGTTATAATATACACCAAATAACTGGGTTGAACTGAACACGGCTTTAGATATAATAAAGTATATTTATTCCTTAGATAGGTGAACACAACATATAGTACAAATAACGAACAAGAAGGTAACCCTTACTTAGGGATTGGAATGAAGAAGTAATCAGATAGCAATTTTCCAGTAATCAGGCATCAATCAGGTATTAACAAGAAGAGAAAGACTGTAGGGTTGACATCAGTTTATATACCTTTTCAACCCTATTCTTATTATTGAGTGCAGGCTATTGGAGAACAATTACCTGCACCCAATCTCTAACGTGGGAACATTGTTAACCCATGCCCCCCAGCTAGATGACACATGCGTACTGGGACCCTGGGGCTCTCATTTCTGTAGTCCCACACCCAAGTCAGGGGCGCCGGGCAGTCTACCAGATGGGGTATCTGGTCAGGATATTCTTTGTTTGTAGGTGTGAGTTATAGCACCTACAAACCACTCAAGCCCTGCACTTCTCCGCCCTCATGTAAACAGCTAGAGAGGCTGAGCCTTTGATCAAGGGTCTGTTTCTTAGACATTAGGTCACCCCCCTGACCATTTGCATTCCTCATTTTGCAGGAATCTTCGCGGGCTTTTGTCCCCGCTTTGAAACACAGTATTGTTTTTAATATACAGACATTTTAAAATAACCGGTTCTGTTGGGCCCAGCGGGTCGAAACGGGCCAGTCCTTCTTGCCGGAAGTGACTCTCCATTGTGGCCAAGTTTCAGCCCGCTGCGACCTTCCAGACTGGAGATACACAAATACAAGTTAAACCTTTTATTTCTTTATTACAAAATTCTCCGCTTTAAAATAAATCTCAGTTTTTCACTTCTTTCCCATTGAAATCAACGGGCTCCGTCGGCATAGACTTTCAATGGGGAAGCGCCGCCATTGGCGCCTATGGGTTCCGCCGCCATAGACTTTCAATGGGGAAATTCCGCCATTGGAGTCTATGGGACGTCTCCGCCATAGCCGGTCAATGGGGAACCGCCGCCATTGATGTCTATGGGAAAACTCACGGACCTTTACGGTGGTCCATACTCCGTCGGGTTGGTCGGAGAGGGCCGGGAATGGACCTGCAGTCATACCGGAACAGTGACTGCAGGCACCCCAAACCCCGGCCCTCTGGTCCGTCCAGAACCGGAGATATGGGCTTATACTTTTCAGGGTTTCGGACTTAGCCGTTTTCTCACGCTGCTCCTCTCCCGCCATTGAAGCCTATGGCGCGACCCGCTTGGCCAGCGCGACCCATTCTGAGGGTCCTGGATTCTTGGACCCGGTGGTGGTCAAGTGTGGTGGAGCCTAAGAGCTAGGGGCAAAAAGAATTTTTGTTTCTGGGTGCCCTAGAACTTGGGGTTCCCACACCACTTGTCGTTGAACTTGACCTAATAGTGATGAAAGCTCTTTTTCAGACATTGTTTCCGCTTCTGCGGTTTTGCGGTTTGGATGGCTGACAACCTGTTCCTGGAGATCGGCGTCGAGGAATCCCCATTGAAGTCAATGAGCCCATTGACTTACAATGGGAAACCGCCGCTCCTCCTCTTGGACGCCACCTGCTGGTCTTCGAGGGAAACAGGTCCAAAACCGCTGGATTCGCCATTGAAATGAATGGGGCTGCAATGGCGGCCTATGGGACCCTGCAAAATGGAGCCTGAAAAGGCGGGAACATTAAACAAAGGGCTATAATCACTTCCTAACTATTAACCCTTGTCCTCCCGGATGGATCCCAGTGTGTGTGTGGTGCAGACACTTACATGGTGATAATACACTAGAACAGGGGGAACACACATTTTCATGTTGCAGCAAGGTAAAAACCACATTCCTGTACCGCAGTCCAGTTAACCCCTTGCCTCCCTGGTGAGGTCAGGGGGTGGCCATATGGGGTGCAACCCCTTTAATACCGGGCCAATCCCCCTCTCCCTCTACAATGCCCTGTTCTGAGGGGATTATTACTATTATAGGCTAAATGTAGGCTTTTTTCATAAATGATAGACACTTTTGTGTAGCTTTATAGATTTTTTTTATTAAAATAAAATAGTAAATACATTAAACCACCTCTATATACACTTACACTGCAGCTATCTATATCCACACACTGCCGCCCCCTCTGTGTACACACACACACACCGCAGCTCTACACACACTCACACACACACACTCTGCAGCCCTACACACACACACACTGCAGCTCTACACACACACACACTGCAGCTCTACACACACACACACTGCAGCTCTACACACACACACGCACACACACACACACAAACATACACACTCAGCAGCTCAACACACAACACAGCACCTCTACACACACACAAACTGCTGCTACACACAAACTCTGCTGCTGCTACACACACATACAACAGCTCTCCACACACACACCGGAACAAACACTGCTGCTGCTACACCAATAAACACTGCTTCTGCTGCTGCCACACACACACACACACACACACACACTAAACAGAGAGACAGAAACTGCAGCCACAAACAAACTGCCGACAGCCACCAGCCACTTACTTTGCAGCCACACACTCTCTCTCCCTCCCTAATTCAACTGAATCTGTCAGCTCTGTTCACGGAGGGAGGGGGAGGAGTCATATCTGGCCAATCCCCTGCCCTGTCTGAGAGATGTTCCTGCCTCCTGACCAATCCCCTGCCCTGTCTCAGAGCGGTTCTGAAAGCTGATTGGCTGGAAATAAATACATTGCAAGCTGCAAAAATTCTGGGCATTACTGAATGAATAATGCCCGGAATTTTAACCAATCAGAGAGTATGGATTTCAGTAATGCCCGGAATGTGACAGCTTTAGTCTATAATTAAGTAATAATCCCCGAAGAACAAGGCATTACTGGACAATAATGCCCAGGCTGGAAGAGTTGAATAATGCCCGGAATTCTAACCAATCAGAGCAGGGATTTCAATAATGCCCAAAATTCTAGAGCTTTAGCCTATAATTGTCACTATACTCTAGTAATTAATGCTAATGAAAACATTGTTAAATTGGAAATAGTATCACGTAATACTGTATTCATAGAACAATCAATATTATCTTTCATTTAACAATTTGGCCAAATGAGGACATTTTCTCATAATAGCTATTTGTGAATTGTAAATAGTACTTTATAGTATAAATGTTCTTTCGAGCGATTTTTAAGAGGGAAAAGATGAGACAGAGCTTAACATGTTCTGTGGCATTTAGCCATTTTCCAGAATTTGGGAACTTTATTTCTCTCTTTACAAGAACTAATATAAATGTTATACTATACACCATGCCAATATCTTGCATCTTCACTGTAAAAGTGAACTGATGAGGATAAAACTATTTGGCAGTGTCTTATCTTTATGCAGACATGTCCCTATTGTAATTCCTCATAAGAAAATGTTTGGCTGCTTTAAGTGAAGAACTGTTGGAAGTGAAAAATATCAATTATTGCTTTTTATTAAGAAGCAAAGGATTTCAAGTCCTGTTTCAGACAAGCTGAAGACCAGCTTAGCACACTGTTGGAAACAGTTGAATTTCTGCCACTTGATCTCACTCCCAGAACTGTGAAAGGTTAAGGGCATCAGCAAGTCCTTAAATATAAGGTTCTGTTAATCTCAACATAAAGGAGAATGTGCAGTTGTTAGTTTGTTGCCAATATTTGCAATCCTTTACTTTTCTTCTTTGTATAGCATTCCTACTCAGCCATAAAAAAAGAGTTTGTAATATCTAGGGTTGTCAGACTGAAAATATACATTTGTATCAATCTTATAGTAACACAATCTGAAATAAAGTGTGCATGTATTTTGATATCCTGTTGACACATTCTCAAGTATTCTCTAGACACATTCTATGTAAGTGTATTAGTAGTCATGGTAGAATTTTTCCTTCTTTTCCATGATCCACACATATATGATACAGACCTTAATTAGCATGCTTTTTAATATTACAAAAAAACAATTGCCTGCTATTCTGATATTGACCAAAAAAAAAAAAATGTAACATTCAAGAATTCAAATTGATAAATTTCTCCTTTCTCTACAGTTTAAAGAATAATAATGTTTTTACGGATCAGGATTCATTTGTGTTAACCTTCAGAGTGGTATTTTTACTCACAGTAAAATGTGTAAAACATTCTCCTCTCACATTCAAAAGGTAGCTAAACCCTGATGTTTATTCCTTCGCAATATTACAAAGATACACCCTTTCCTCTGTTGCTCTACTGCTAAAACTCTGACACAGGCCCACATTCTCTCCCGTCTCGACTACGGTAACATACTGCTGCCCGGCCTTCTTGCCTCTCACCTGTCTCCCCTACAATCTATCCTAAACGCTGCTGCCAGAATCACTTTACTTTTTCTTAAATCTGTCTAAGCATCTCCCCTGCTGAAACCCTCCCCATATCCATATCATGCATTCTATTCTCCTCCTCACTTTTAAAGATTTACACTCTTCTGCCCCTCCTTACAGCTCAGCCCTAACTTCTCGCTATACACCATCCCGACTCTTGCGTTCTTCTCAAGGATGTCTCTCTACCCCTTTTACCCCCCTCCCACCTTAAACCTTTCTCACTGACTGCCCCACACCTCTTGAATGCCCTTCCCCACAAAATCCGATCAGCACCCTCTCTATCCACCTTTAAGACCCATCTTAAAACCCACCTCATTAACGAAGCATATGAATAGCTACGTGGCTGATATGATACATCTCATACATCTACCTTGGCCCTTTGCAGACACACTTACCAGAACGCTCTCCTACGGTCTCTGTACGTCCTTCCTACTACCAATTAGATTGTGAGCTCTTCAGGGCAGGGACTCCTTTTCCTAAATGTTACTTTTATGTCTGAAGTATTTCTTCCCATTATGTGTTACTTGTATTATTTGTTATTTGGTGCTATATAAATAAGATATATAAACATACATACAGACGAGACAACGAGTATTCTAAGGCTTGCCTTAAACTAGCCCGGTTACATGCTGGGTGTAACCTGGCTAGTTTAAGACAAGTTTAAGGCATTTCTGCAATGACTAATGACCCATTGGATTAACACAGCAGGGGTCACTGGCAGTCCCATTCAATTTTAATGGGACTGCCAGGGACCCCTGCTGTTAATCTAATGGGCCATTAGTCAATGCAGAAATCCCTTAAACTTGCCTTAAACACGACCCAGCATGTACCCAGCATGTACCTGGGTCTTTTTGGCGATTGCCACTGGTTTGTGTTAGAATAACCGTCGGCAGTACAGTACTTAATGCATTGAAAAAATCTGATTTGTTTTCATTTGGGGCATACGCATTGGCAAATGTTATTTCAGCCCCAAAGAGGGTGCCAGTGAGAATTAAGTATCGCCCATTTTTGTCTGTTCAATCTGTAAGAAAGGGGACTCTTTTGTTAATGAGGATTGCAACTCCTCTTTTCTTAAGGGGCGCCGAGGCCAAAAAGACCGTGGGGAAACTTTTGTCAAAGAATCTACTTTTTTGGAGGGTTTGAAGTATGTCTCCGGGAGGAAAAGAACATCTCTGGCTAACCTTTTGTAGTCTGTCATTGCTAAACACCATTTTTATGGGGTATTAAGGCCCTTGGTGTTATGTGAGATTACTTTGAAAGACATGTTGAGCTGGTGGGGTACCTGTAATTTGAGCGACTCCCCAAACATCCATCACAGACCATGGGGTATTCTGTAAACCTCGTGGGAAGGGATAGAGAGTGGGAACACTGAGGGAGGTCCTGAGGAGCATATGCGAGAGGATATGTATGTTTGTATAGGAAAGTACCTGAGAAATGATTGAGCATACATGGGGAGGGAGGTGGGGAAGGTGATGCGGGGGGGGGGGGGAGGGAGTCTGGGCTGATAGCAAGAACCTGAGCTGTTGGTGTCAGCACAGCGAGTTCCATATCTTACAGAGCAGGGAGAGACAGGACATTAAATGAATGGAACTGTGAGAAATAACATTAAGCAATTATGTTTTACCCAGTAAGAATAATAGTGTAGAAAATATTCATTTATAGCTTTTAAGGTAGAGCCAAACACAACCTTTAAATGTAGCAATCAAACAGTATATGGGTGACATTTTTTTTTTGCAGTGGTGAGCGACGTCCTGGGCCATTGGGGCTGTGCCTTTCAATCAGAGCAACCTTATAGTGATTTGTATTGAGTGTGGAACCAGAGGAGACCACATTCCTGTTATAACTTGGGAAGGAGAGGAAAGGGGGTAGGAGGGCAGAGGAAAAAAGAAGAGAGAATGGACAAAAAGGGGGGAGGGAAAACTAAAAAAGTGGGGGGGGGGGTGGAAAGGGAACTGGTGGAGGCCACAACAGTAGGCAATGGTTAATTGTTTGTGTTGTAGAAAGGGACTGGGCGTTCCCCATGGGGCACACTACCGAGGTCTGATCAACAAGGAACTAATGTTATGCACTGTCTGGGGGGTCTTGACCGGGAAAACCTATCAGGGTGAGGGGGGAAGATTTCCAAAGCTCAGAAGGCAAGAGCTCCCATGACTCCTAGCGACCCAGAGGGTTACCTCGGTTATTTGTTGATGTCTCTAGGCCGCAACCTCAAACCGTGGAGCCCACAAACATGGGCTCCTCTCAGTCCGAGCAGGCCACAACAGGGCCTCATCTTAAGCCGAGTCTACCATTTGATCCCTCGGGAGGGTTGATCTGCATTGGACCCCCCGCAAGTGACTGCGAAGGTCGCTGACCCATACCACATATTCAGACATGAGCTTAGGCTTATTTAGGGGGCTGCCTCCATCGTTGCTCCAGTCTAGTAGACTGCAGACTACAGGTTAGTGCTCAGCGCTGGTTGGGGAGATGGGGTGCGAACACTGCTTCAATCGGCGCCTCCTCTTTGGGACCTGGTGCCACTCTGGGCCAGGAACAGCTGTGATCACACAACATTTTTTAGAATCAAAACCATAACAACAGCGTAAGTGCCCATGCCTAATATTTTTATTTTATACATCTGGTACAGTTTTTTTTCTCTCTGAATTGTACCACTTTTGCCTTGATTCACAAAGGGTGGTTGAGAAATGTCTAACAAGCAAAGCCTCACAGAGTAACATTATTATCATTTATTTGTAAAGTCCCAATATATTCAGCAGCACAGTACAATGGAGGTACAGAGATTTGATAATTACATAAACAGTGTTACATACAAAATAAGGACAAACATGCACAAACAGGTAGAAAAAGGTAATGAGGACCCTGCTTGTGAGAATTTATAGTCTAGAGGGAATGAGGGACAATGTGAAACAAAAGGTAAAGTGGTTACTCATTGTGGGGTCGAGTATACATTAGATTGGAGCATGGAACAGCCAGATAGCTGATTCCATTAAGGTTTGAGGGAGGCGATGTTAGGGGTTGTTATACGGTGTGGAGATTGGTCCAACCGCATAGTTGGTCCCAATTAGGGGGGGGGGGAGGGGGAGGGGGAAGTTGGATGTTATAGGTATGACAGATAGGCTTTCTTGAAAATTTGCATTTTCAGGGAGTTTTTACATCTCTGATAGCTGGGGGAGAGTCTGATGGTGCATGGTATGGAATTCCAGAGAGAGGAGGCCACAAAGTAGAAGTCTTGCAGGCGGGAGTGAGAGGAAGTGACAAGGCAGAAAGAAAGGCGGATGTTGTGGGCAGAACATAGAGGGTGTTTAGGGATATATTTGGGGATATTGTATTATTTTGCTAAGAGAAGAGGTGTAGACTGAGAAGAACAGAGGGCCAAGGACAGAGCTTGGGTGACCCCAACAGAGAGAGAGGGAAGAGGAGGAGGCACCAGAGAAGGAAACACTGAAAGAGCTGTTTGATAGATAGGACATAAAATAGGAAACATCTGTGTCACAGAGGCCAATGGAGTGAAGAGTGTTCAGGAGAAGGGGGTAATCAACAGTGTTGAAGCAAGCAGAGAGATTAAGGAAAATTAGTAAGAACTGATCCTTAGACTTAGCTGTGAGTAGGTCATTAGCCACTTTAGTTAGTGCTGTGTCAGTTGAGTGTAGAGGACAGAAACCAGATTGCAAAGAGTCAAGCAGGGAGTTGGAGGAGAGAACGCGAGTCAGGTGTTTATATTGAAGTCACTCATGTATCTTGGAGGCAAAAGGTAGAAGAGCGATAGAGAGGGAGGCTGGGTCAAGAAAGGATTTATTTAGAATGGGTGTGATGAGTACATGTTTGAAAGAAGATGGGAATGTGTCGGAGGTGAGGGAGAGATTAAAGAGTGGGGATTTGGGTGCCTGAGAGGGAGCCGAGGATATTTGGGGGAACAGGATCAAAGGGGCAGGTTGTAGGGCAAAATGATGAGAGGACCACAGAGACCATGTCCTCAGTCACAGGGTAAAATTAGCTGGGGGTCTTTAGGTTTGTGAGGGGAGGTAGGTATTACATGTAGAGCTTTACATGAAGAAGTGTCATATATGATTGACTGAATCCTGTCTGTGAAGTAGTGAGGTCTCGGGCTGTGGTAAGTTATACAGTATATCAGGCTAGTTTTCCATTGACAATATAATTATTTTTAATGGAAAGATTTATGACAATTTATCAATTGGTGTGTCTTCATTATAATGAAACAAATCACACTGGGCATAAAATTCAGCATGTAGATAAGAAACTATTTTAAACAAAACATGATTGTGTACTGTATGTATCTCTCAATGCTTAATTTTTTTCTCAGATGTAAATGAATCAATGATTACTTTTTATAAAAGGTATTAAGTAGAGCTATACAGAAACCTGAAACGAATTAGATGTATCAAATTCTGCATCAATTACACAATCTTGCATACATGCCAACACTCTCGATTTAGTGGGGAGACTCACGATTTTGGGGTCAGTCCCATTCCTTCCTCTCACCCCCCTGCATCTCCTGATAGCCTGAAATGTGGAAAAAAAAATCAATAAATATGCAGAGGCTGCCAGGCATGTTAAATTCATCTGGGGAAAAAACAGTTTAGACCTGTCTCCAGCAGTCAGGAGGGGGAAGGGGATCCAGGGAGTTATTACATGTTGCATCTGTCATGAAGGAATCACGACTAGTAGTGATACAGAGGTGGAGTTAGTGACCTTTTGGGGTTTGTGGCCAAAGGCACTATGAGGGTGGGGCAAAACCACAATACTGCTAATGATCAAAAATTGCCATTTGTGTGTAACCAGCAATTTGGAAAATTAAGGAGGTTAATGTGTACATTGCAACCCAATGTAAATCTGGCACCACATTACATTGCTTTTGCATGTGTGAGCTCATGCACTCAGTTTCAGGAGAGACTTGTATCATGGAGGGAATAGGAAGCTAGAGAAGGGGAGATTATTTAGAAAACGGTATTGTTTAAGTCGCTCTCTGCTGTGCTTTTTAGTTTACCCCTAATACATGTGGTGTAGTGTATTTTGCCCAAGAATTCCATTACTTTTGCGTTAAAGCATAGCTCTGAATTACACCAATATTCATTAAATAATGGCTGTAAACATTTTTAATAGCTGTAAAACAGCAGATATCTGCTTTTCAATTACATAGACTTCACAGCTGTAATATTTATCTTGCCATACATTGTATAATCTGCATGTGAAAACATATCTTCAGTGCATTTAATTAAAAAAGTGGTGTCACAAAAACATATTGTAGGTGCTTATAACAACACTATCAAACAGAATACCTGCTCTATAGTGTGTTAAATGTTAAAGTTATGAAGTCCATGAGGATGGTAGATGGATGCTGGTTGCCGCAGCTCTCATTTGTGAGTGATCTGCTTGCTGAACACATATATATCTGGGCTTGTAGTAGTTTAGATGACCTTGAGGTAATCATTTGCAGAGCATTACAGTATCATAAAATTATACTGCAACTAAAAATAAAGCAATCTATGATGATATCTTGGCTGCTACACAATAGGTAAATGAAACATTTTTTCCATGAAGTATAATTTTCCATTTGCTTGGCTACATTCTGTATAGTAAAAGTAAGAATTCAACTCTGCAATCTTTGCCAAAACACGTATGTTATCAAGTTATGAATGGTGAACAGTGTTACCAAGGGTCTTCGTTAAATATATGCAGGTCGGCATACTCAGATGTTCAGCTTCATAGGAATCTTAAAGAGGAATTGGCAATGCGAGCCATCAGTAAAAAGCTGTGCAATGTTTGCAATGATTGAGCAAAAACTAGTGGTTGAACATCATCATACTATCACCGATGGAATATCACATGGGTATACATACACAGCAAAAACAAGAATGCAGTCAGATAACAGAGTGTAGCTAGTGTGCATTCCTCACTGATTTTTTTTATGTTAGAATGATTCACTCGTGCATATGCAATACAGTACATATGTTACAGTCTGGTATGTGAAATTTTAATGCATGGCATATTCTATATGCTTGTGGTTCACTCTCCCACTGTTGTATTGAATGCAGTAATTAATTAAACACAACTATTTGTTATGCATTGTAGATTTAGTGAAGAAATAGGATGGAAAATTTATGGAATATTTGATTTTTCACTTATTAGTAGATTATTGCTTATAAAATATGTAGCTACAGACTATACCTCATACACATCTATTTCTGGATAGGAGACTAAGATTAATAGCGTTCAACACAACCAAATGAACACAATGCAAGGAGAACATGCAAGATCTATAAAACATTTATCTGAGTTGCATGATGTAAGGGGGTTTATTGTATCATTCTGAATGATTTGGGGATTAAAATGTTCAAATACAGATAGATGGACGAATATTTCTGGTTTACATCAGATGATGTAAAAACAAATTGTACATCTCACTCCTAAAATAACAGCACAGAATGTGATTTTGACGTTTTATTCATCTTCTTCATTGATGTAGCTTGTGTTACCATATGTGTTAAATTCTCTTCAGTCGGAATGATCAATCTGATTCAGTCATGGATAAAATACTCCACATTTCAGCACATTTTGTCCTGCGTATAATCTACAATGAGTCTGTATCCATTTATCAAAATTCTGCACTTTGAAAATATAAAATATAAACAACTTTGAGTGCTGAGCACAAAGCAAGCGCACTAGAGTTCCTATAGGAAACATCTATGATTTCCTCTGGACAGTGTAAAATAATCATATACTGTTGTCTCCCATGGTGTAAAATGTAATATTTGTGCAATGTTTGTGTAATGTCTCTATATATTTGCATTTTGCCTCTCGGCCGCAGACAAAAAAAATTTACAAATACGGGACATTTATACAGACATCTTTTTTTATTCAACCTAAAAAGTAAACATGGGGGAGCAGGTTATTATATCTTGATATTCTTGTAGTCCCTAAAATCTTCTCCTTATAGAAGACAGAACTCATGTTTGCCAAAAATTTGTGTTTTCATGCCAGCAATGGTTTCTCTGTTGGTGCTTTGAGGGTGTAAAAGAGGAGAAATAGTACTGTACGTTATAGTAAAGTGCACAAAACTCTAGTGCTCTATAAACCCCCAAAACCGAGGTTCATGTAAGAATCAATAATGTCAATAATGTAGATTATCACTTATCTGACATCTGCCCAGATTGCTTAGTGTTCTTCCATGTGTGTGCTTAAAAGATTCAAATCAAAATGCTTTATTCAGACACCTTATAAAGCTTTAAAAACTGCGAGGGACATGCCAGCGTCCCAAATAGATCTGACTCCTACGGCATGCACCTTATTCGCTGACACATCTGTGAGGATACTACTGTAAGATAATAAATGGGGCAATTAGAGAATAGAAAAAAGAAATAGTGTGTGTGGAAGATCAGCTCGTTTGATTTGGGAAATATTCTGATATTACTTTTTGGCTCTCCATGTAGTAGTTTGAAGTCTACAGTCATACTCCTCGCTTCAAATTGCAGCACTATCATTTTCAAGTGTAGAAGCAGGATTTTCACATACTGTATTGAACCACACCCATAGCTAGAGGTTTGTTTGAACTCCATGTTTGCTTATCTACTTAATCTTTTTAATAAATCCAGGATACCAACACTTCAAAGTAGAAGTAAAAATGTGTATACAATAAAACCTTTCCACACTTGTAAAATCCTTACGAGAGTCTGGCTAGAAGTTTGTTTTGACACATTGCTTAATTTTGCATCAAATGTAAGCGTGTTCCTTACATTTGATGCAAATTGCTAGTCAGAAACGTTTACTCTACCTCAGATCTGGCAGATTTATGCAAATACAAGATACAGGGACACTGAATTTAATACATGACATTATAATCTGTGTTGTGAAACTCCTTCCTTACTCTTATTGGCACTCCCCGAATCACAAGCTGATTCACATGGAGGTAAGACCTTGATACATAAACGCAAAGAGACACACGGAGAAATTGATGCAATCTGCTTCAATTTTGCTCTAAATGTATCTTGATACTGTATATAACCGGCATAGTATTATGAAAACTAGGGGCATTGCATACTGCTAAACTCCACCCACTCCTGTGTTGCTACCGTACCTCTATCATACTAATTTAATTTTCCTATTTAGAGACTCCCCCACAATTTAATGGAAATTGCATATTTTTATGTACATGTTCTGTGAAACAAGTTTTTTGCTATTTGAATGATTACAGCTGTTCTATTTGTTCTTTCTGCCTAGCAATATAAAATAGCATATGATCAATTTGAATATGGAAAGTCACACAATATACATTATAAATCAAATGTAAATTTTTTATCACTGTTTTATGAATAAAACCAAACCTTGGTAAAACATAAGTGTTGTTTGTTAAATTAGGTTAAACAGGCATAATGATAGCTAAGCAGGCTTTATGAGCACCTAAACATTCCAAGCAGCTGTTAAGTTGATTGCAGTCACTTTCTAGCTAATACTCTTTATTAGACACCCCCCTTTGTAGTTTATTGGAAAATTGAAGATGATGTGTTCATATTCAGATGACAGTAGCCTGATAAGGGCCGTAGTCTTAATTCCTTTTGTTGGAGTTTCCCACCTCTTAATATATATTACAATATATTATGTGATTTTTTTTCCCTATTAATCAATAAATTCTGCTTACCTTTTCAGTGGCAACGTATAACTGTAACACTTGTTGAAAAGGTCCAGATGATTGCTGTAATCCTTGGATCACTCTTCCTGGTGTCAAGTGTGACTTGGCTTCTGTGGTCAGCCTTCAGTCCTTATGCAGTATGGCAAAGAAGAGACATCCTCTTTCAAATCTGCTACGGCATGTACGGTTTTATGGATCTAGTTTGCATAGGTAGGTTGGTTAAATAACAATCTGCAGATAGTGTATGAACAGTTTTTATATAAAAAAGTACTTCATAGGTAAACCAGGTCTCATTCCTCATCACATGACAATGCAATCGTCATAAAAATGCTATCAAAGAAATTGTCGAGATGTGGGTGCAGAGGAATTGGTTATACTGGTTTATGTGCTGAGCTTCAGACAATGGATGCAAAGAACCATGTACAGTGTAGTAAGTGAATAAAGAACAGGTGGGAGCAGGATGTCAGGACCCTGATTGCAGATAAAAAGGTATGAGAGAGTCTGATCTTTATGTCAGACTAGCAAGGATCTGTGAATTAGGAATGTATGTACTGCACCGACACACTTTATTCGAGCAAATACCCGGTATGTACCTGGCAGATACCTGGAATGCGCCGCTCCTCACCTCTGACAAGCCCCGTTGCATTTGCCTTCCCAGCCTGGGTTCATGCCTGGCTGATGGGCGGCTGATTTGTTAAATGATAATGATTAGGATTTAATAGGCTGCAATGCTTCGCGTGTCTACCAGATGGCATAAATTCATGAATTGTAATGCAGTATATATATATATACTGTGCAGTATTGCAGCCAGGGGGAATAAAATGCTTCAATCCCTGCCTAGAAAATAACCCAATATACTCGGGCAGAAAACAGTCTCAAACCTCAATACACCCGGGTATACCCGAATTCGTGGGACTAGCCGAGCTCGAATAAAGTGTGTCGCCAGTGTATGTCTTTATTTATATAGCGCCATTAATGAACATAGCACTTAAGAGTAGTAATACAGTTGACAATCATATAAATAACAAATAACTACAAATAACACATCATGGGAATAAGTGCATCAGACCTAAAAGTAACATTGTGGAAGAGGAGTCCCTGCTCCGAAGAGCTTACAATCTAATTGGTAGGGAGAACGTACAGAGACAGTAGGAGGGCATCCTGGTAAGTACGTCTGCAGGGGGCCAAGCTTTATGTATTGTGTGTCCACAGAATTATCCACAGTGGTATTCATATGCCTCTTTACGCAAGTGTGAATATGAATTGTAAGCAGACTTACTATATATATAGATATATATATATATAGATATATATACAGACGAGACAACGAGTATTCTAAAGCTTGCCTTAAACTAGCCCGTTTACATGCTGGGTACATGCTGGGTGTAACCTGGCTAGTTTACGGCAAGTTTAAGGCATTTCTGCATTGACTAATGACCCATCGGATTAACACAGCAGGGGTCCCTGGCAGTCCCATTCAGTTTGAATGGGACTGCCAGGGACCCCCGCGGTTAATCTGATGGGCCATTAGTCAATGCAGAAATGCCTTAAACTTGCCTTAAACTAGACCCAGCATGTACCTGGGTCTTTTTGGCGATTGCCACTGGTTTGTGTTAGAATAACCGTCGGCACTACAGTATATCTATATATCTATCTATAGATAGATATATATATAGGAAATACGATATTTATATAGGAAAAACGTTTCGGTCCGCCAGAGGGACCTTTGTCAAGGTGGTGACCACCATGACAAAGGTCCCTCTGGCGGACCGAAGCGTTGGTTCTGTGTCTTTGTTTCACAATATACTCTTTTTTGACCTTACAACTGAGTGCTGCCCGTGTATTTTCGTCTCAACAACGGTATCGTATTTCCTATTATTGCCTTATGGGATTAGCACCTACATTATTTCCAGTGGAGTGGCTGCTGTTCGCTGTGTGATATACAGACGAGACACCGAGTATTCTAAAGCTTGCCTTAGACTAGCCCGGTTACATTTTGGGTATATGCTGGGTGTAACCTGGCTAGTTTAAGGCAAATTTAAGGCATTTCTGCATTGACTAATGACCCATCGGATTAACACAGCAGGGGTCCCTGGCAGTCCCATTCAGTTTGAATGGGACTGCTAGGGACCCCCGCTGTTAATCTGATGGGCCATTAATCAATGCAGAAATGCTGGGTCTAGTTTAAGGCAAGTTTAAGGCATGTACCCAGCATGTACTTGGGTCTTTTTGGCGATTGCCACTGGTTTGTGTTAGAATAACCGTGGTCACTACAGTATATATATATATATATATATATATATATATATATATATATATATATACTGTAGTGACCACGGTTATATATTATATAATATATATATATAACCGTGGTCACTACAGTATATATATATATATATATATATATATATATATATATATATATACTGTAGTGACCACGGTTATATATATATATATATTATATATATATATATATATATATATATATATACTGTAGTGACCACGGTTATATATATATTATATATATATATTAGTATAAAATACTAATGCAATCCATCCAGATAATGCTTTAGATCATCCAGCAATGGGTGTTCAAATGTGTTTCTATCTACACTACTTGATGGATAACAGAAAATAATTGTCAATAGTATATAATAGGATATGGACAAAAATGAACTGAGAGTCCAGGATTTGCAAAAAAGTTGTTCAGTATTAGGTGATACCTTTTTTATTTGGACGAACTATTTATGTCATAGGACAAGCTTTCGAGAGTTCTCCGCTCTTCCTCAGGTCAACAATACTGATATACAAAGGTCTCTATGGCTTAGACATGGATTGGAAAAAAAAAAAAAAAAAGGAAGAATAAAGAACAGAGAGATGTATATGAGGTGGGGTGGGGAAGGCACTGGGAGGGTGTTAAAACATAGATAAGGAAAATGAGAATTGGGGATGGGGGGCTGTACATCCACAGCAGCAGAGAGGGGGAAGAGGATGCTGTGGGGGGTGGGGGGAATGTATAGGATGCTGTGGATGTACAGCCCCCCCATCCCCAATTCTCACCTTCCTTATCTATGTTTTAACACCCTCCCAGTGCCTCCCACACGCCACCTCATATACATCTCTCTGTTCTTTATTCTTCCTTTTTTTTTTTTCCAATCCATGTCTAAGCCATAGAGACCTTTGTATATCAGTATTGCTGACCTGAGGAAGAGAGAACTCTCGCAAGCTTGTCCTATGACATAAATTGTTAGTCCAAATAAAAAAGGTATCACCTAATACTGAAGAACTCATTTATTCTGCACTACCACAACTGGACTAACACGGCTATTTCCATTGTGTGTGTGTGTATATATATATAAATATATATATATATATAATAGTTTCTTGGGATTATAAGGGGTCCCCCTCGTCACTTTGTATGCCATTTGCAACAAGATTTATATCAGGACGTCTTTGTCCAGGTTGCAGATAGACAATAGTACTGTAGTTCATGAAAATTTTACAGATTTATATATAAAACGAGAGTATAGTTTATCCAGTAGTGTAGTATTCTTCGTATCGAATTTCTGAGGCTATTAAGTGTATTCTATGTTTTCTGGTAAATGAGGGACCTTCCTAAAAAGGTAGTACAGTACTGTACAAAGTAATAATGACTTTTTAGGTTTACTAATTGGAGCTGGCCAGAGTGCTGACTTCCTATCCATCATTCTCATAATGCATATTTTTGTATGGTCACTGGTAACAATTACCCTTCACATCCAGCAACATTTTAGAATACTCACAACTCTTCATCCAATTAATTTATTACAAAATTTACACATTTTTAAAAAAATGCAAAACCCCAATTTTTTTATATTTTTATATTGCGTTCAGCAGTTAAAATAAATCTCCATTTCTTTCCGAATGTGAAAGATGTCTATACAAAGAATCTTTACTAAAGCAGAAAATGTTGGCTTGCAAGGCTCTGGGTACAATTAATAAAAAGGCTTCTGGACAAAGCAAGGAAAGGCAGCTTGTGACATTTATTGGCTTTCCACTACAATGCATACATCTTTACATCTTTTCAATTCAGCTAAACATATATGAAACAAGCTAAGTGGATAAGCATCACAATAAGGGCATGATTTACTGCAGGCCATTCAAGTACTGGAAGGAAATATGTTTTACGTTTGTATTCTTTTTTTGTAACCAAAAATTACAGTTCTAATGCTAGTTGATCTTTAAAATCTTGACTCTCATTTTGTCTGTAAAGGGTTGACAGAAACAGTATGACTTACACCAGCTATGTCTGAAGATACTTTTCAGTAAGCACACATTTTGCAGCTTGATGGAGAAAATCGTCTATGCAACTACTGTATGCAGGGATGCGTGTTTTATCTTTTACATTTTGTGTTAGTAAATGCAAAAGCTATTTCTCAAACTATTTTTGAATAGTCTTGTTTATAGAAAATTATCTGGGCTAAGAAAAATATGACTGTTGCATTATCTTATCTCTCCAAAGCCACGGGGAGCACAAGAAGGCATCAAAAGAGGAAATAGAAAAAACACGAAAATAGTGCAATAATGTTTTGACAGATATGTGTGTTAGGTGAAATCTTGGCTCTTCTGAAATTTCTACTCACATTGTTGTCAAATAAATAATCGCATATCCCAAGTGTGGCTATTGACTTTCTTTGTGTGTGTAGATAATTCCATGTAGACAATATCAAAAAATAAACAATATAGAATACCACAGTGCAGATCGTATAACAAATACTTTATAAAATGTAAAAGCTGTAGAGTGTGCACTCACATTTGGTGCATTCTGTTCAGCAATACAAAAACATAAGATCAGTAACACCCGCGCCACATACAAGCTGCGGTCTCACCGCCTCCGCTATTGCTGGCATCCCGCATGCTGGTCGGGTTATCATTTCCGGTTCCATCTTACTATGGGATGAAATATGTCCTGCTCCTGGGGTTGGGGTTTTAATGCATCAGCTTAATCAGGGGTCAATCTGATGCAGCAAAACGCATTGAGTCCAACCTTAGGAGCAGGACCTGTTTTATCCCACTGTAGGATGGAACCGGAAGTGATAACCTGTGCAGCACGCGAGACAACAGCAAGAGCGGAGGCGGCATTACCAGCGGAGGCGGTGAGACTGCAGTTTGTCTGCGGCATAGGTTTTACTGATCTTATGTTTTTATATTGCTGAAAAGAATGTACCAAATGCGAGTGCACACTCTGCAGCTTTCAAACTTTATAAAATATTTGTTATACGTTTTGCACTGTGGTATTCTATATCTTTAGAAACTGTGCACATAGAATTATCTACACACATAAAGAAAGAAAATATCCACTGTTGGGATATGCAGTTATTTATTTGACAACACTGAGTAGAAATTTCAGAAGAGCCAACATTTCACCTAACACACATATCTGTCAAAACGTTAATGTAGCGACTACAGCTATTTCACTGCAACATTATATTCTTTGTTCACAATGCTGCCATGCAAAAATTGAGCCTCATTAGCAAATATAATAATGTGACACATCCTGTCACATTTTGCTCTGTGGGATAATCAGAAATTATATTTGCTAACCACTGTTTATATCATTTATATTCATTCATTTGCATAACAGTTTTCCTTTTACAGAACATACAATAGGTGCTCCTAAACAGTAATGCACTGAGGAAGGAACCATTTTCAGAGTAAAATATAATGTACAAGACATTTAAGGTAATGGATAAAAAAAAAAAGCACGGCCCTTATGGCATGCTCATTAAAGGTTTCAAAGGGAACATGAAAGAGGAAATAAAGAGTGAGTCTTTTCAATGAGCGGTGGTATTTCTATCCCTGATAGACTACAATATCGCTCTAGTGAAACAAACAGTTTAACTATGTTAAAAGGCAAACAAAATGTTCTCAATTTGAGTTTGTGTAAAAAAGACAAAAAGCAAACCAAAAACAGCAAAAAAAAGTCAAACTAAATATATATGTGCAGAGAATGTTCAGTGATGCAAGCGCTCTAGTGACGGATCTAGGATATAAGTATCTATTATATAAGTCCACAGCACTGGTACAGGGGCTACAGGATAGACTAAACACAGTTCTTCAGTGGTCTGCCGTCTTGATGGGGACCAATAATCCCTGAAGGGGCAAGGTACCGGGAATTAACCCATTACAAAGCCCCTCATTAGGATTATCCCTGGATCTAGCTGAACCACATATATAATAATATAGAAACTGTAACTCACATATCAGAAGTGCCCCTGTCTTATATCCGTGCTCAGGCGTGCTGTCACTGTTGAGACGTCCACAAGCAAATCCAGAGAGAGTGTGACGCACAGCCAAAGAGAGTGGGTCCACAATATCATAAAAAATAAGTCCTTTATTCGTCCATATGCAGAAAACAGAAGTGAAAACTTCCCACATGTTTCGTGCCCCAGCACTTTATCAAGGAGTATACTTTGTACACTGTGAAGTTGTAATGAGAGTATACTCCTTGATAAAGTGCTGGGGCACCAAACATGTGGAGGTTTTCACTTCTGTTTCTGCATATGGACGAACAAAGGACTTATTTTTTATGATATTGTGGACCCACTCTCTTTGGCTGTGCGTCACACTCTCTCTGGATTTACTTGTAAACTAAATATATATATATATATATATATATATATATGTATATATATATATATATAGTCTGTTAGATGTACTAGACTGACCACTGATTCCAGTGATCAGCAGTAACTAGCTGTTAATTGTCAAATAAACGGGTTATCTATCAGTCATTGCTGTTTAATATTATATTTAATCAAGGTATGTAATGACATACAGAGAAATATACTGCTTAATACTTTGTTATAATCTCTCTGCTATGGATCATTTTCTCTGGAGTTTTTCTACAGACTTTATTGGCATCGGTATGAAATCTCATCTATTCAATTTGAAATTGACACAATACGGTTTCCTTGTTCATATGTTAGCAATTTCTGTATCGTGTGCATGCAATTAGGGTCTCTTTATCACCTCGATCTACAGGGGACTTTTTTCTGTTACTGTCTGTGACTTTAGTCTTGATTTATTTAAGCATAATAACAGGTCCGGCTGGAATGTCTGCGGGGCCTCTGCTCTTACCATCTCCTCCCAGCATATTCCCTTCGGCATAGTCTAGTAATCATGGCTCTGCGACGTCAAATGGCATCACGGTGCCATGAGGCATCCTGTTGTCATGGCAAGGGGATGCTGCCTGGCGTTGTGACATCAAGTTATGTCCCGTTATCATGGCAAGGTGATGCCATTGTTCATTGCGGAGCCATGATGAAGGGACCATGCAGGAGGAGGTGCCGGGTGAAGCCGCCGGGGAACGTAAGAGAGTTACAAAGGCCTGCGCTCTCAACCCGCAATCAGTTTGTCATGGGGGAGAGCACGGGGCCTCTGTACCTGTGGGGCTCGGTGCAGTGACACCGATGGAACCGCCATCACGCCTGCCCTTCATAAAAAAAGCGGGCGGCGTAATATGTATGCCAAGTGACACTGTACAGATATTTTCATATCCTGCAGTTGCTATTGATATCACATCTTAAATTATGTCATTCACTAAGCATATAAAATATTTCTTAAATAAATATAATTGTTACAGCTGTTTAAGGCAAGGTGCACCCTTTATAAAATGTAGCCTCAAAATGTAAAATGTTCTTTTACCCTTCTACAAATTAAAATCTAAAATAAAACATTTGTGATAGCCTTATTTTCTTACAGTCAGGAGAAAGCAGTGTTTGGGTCATTCTCTATAAAGTGCGATAAATAGCAACAAGACTTTCTATGCAGTAGCACCGGACTGGCTCTATCTCGCTATGTAGAAATGGCACTTTGACTTGTGTATCATAGATGACACATAGAGGGCCTTATGACGTGTAATGAGATTAATTGTGAATGCATTTGTTTTTTGCGACTTCCTATCCTCCCCAATGTTTTAGATAACAGCAGTTGGAAATGGGACTGCTTTGTGCTGTTCCAGAAGAAGCAGAAACCAGAGGGATTAGTAATGCATTTCAACCATTCCAATACTTCCAGTGTCATAAATGCGATCACAAACCAAAAATTGTTTCTTTTAAATATATAGTGAAAAACAGCTCAATTATTTTCTTAGATCTCCTGTTTGCATGGATCCCGTACATTGTATATACCCCGTACATGGTAAACGTTGTGAGTCTACATTTTAAAACAAGAATTTGTATTCATAGTGTGCCCGCTTTTAACTCAAAATGTAATCTGATTTCAGGTCTAATTGTCCACGAAGGAGCAGCTGTGTACAAGGTTTTCAAGCGCTGGCGAGCTGTAAACCTACACTGGGATGTAATGAATTATGACAAAGCCACAGACATAGAGGAAAGCAGTCGGGCAGTACCTTTAACCAGTAGGACATTGTGGTTGCCATTAAATGCATTCAGATCCAGGACCTTAGTTCATAATACCCAGTTAAGCTCTCCCCGGTTGCAATGTGGATATGTACTGCTACATTTGTTCAATCGAATGAGGCCTCCTCAGGAAGACTCCCTAGAGGACAGTTGTTCTAGTGAAGTTGTAATGAGAGTGACTTCAGTATAAAGAATACAACTGCCCTACTCTAAAGAAGAGGATAATAACAACTCTCCAGTTGTGGACAGTATTTTGGAATGTTGGTGCAATGAATGGTGAACCCAAAGCACTTTTAAAATATTTAAAATATATATTAAAACTTTTTTAACTTCATTCTTTTTATATCATCTGTTATATTAAAAATACAGTTTTCAGAAAAAAAAAGGAAGTATTTTTCTGGTATTTGGCTTTTTGTATTTTTTAGTATGAAATTAGGAGAAACTGCAGTGAAAACATTTTAGAAGCAAAATAATGAAAACAAACTAGCATATTAAATGCAGGTAGTATTAGAGATTCATTCTTGCAGCCAGATATTCAGTGTTGTATTCCAAGCTCTGTTGGGCTGAGCTTTAACCATTAACCTGTCGGTACTGCAGCTCTCCCCAAAGCAGCTCTGCTTGCATTTACTACCGCGAGACTTGGAGAAGTGCTTGGACTGACAGGTCATGTCTGATGAAAGCACACAGAAGAAATGGAGAAAGAGCGGAAATGTTTGTTTTTCTGTGTGTATGTATGTCTTTGTTAAACACTGTATTTCTTTGTCTGTCTGCATAACTGTATATATGTTTGTTTGTACATGTCTTTACGTGTGTCTGCTCTATGAATATGTCTATGTATGTCTGTGTATGTCTATTGTATGTGTGTACAGTATATCTGGGAAAGTCTGCATTTGTGTATGCATGTCTATGTACAGTATATCTGTATGTCTGTTTGTGTGTCTATGTATATCCGTGCCTCTCTTTGAATTTATGTATGTGTCTGAAATATTTCTGTAAATGTAGGTGCATGTGTATGTCTATAAGTATACATTTTATTTCATTTCCCAGCAAATTGTTAAAGTGAGTTATTTTTTTACACAACGAGGTATATCATTAAACTCTGATATTGCCAATGCAAAATTGTCCGAAAACGGAATACAATTTGATGCAATAAAAAAAACAGGTGTTTGGGCCATATTTATTAAGAATGATCTAGAAAATTTAGAGAAATCTTGCCTCCCTGAGATATGGGCATTGCCTGGAGAGGACTAGAAAGAGAGTGGGAGACTAATTTCTTATGAATGATACCTGGGGAAAGCTTTATACCTGGGAAATATGCATACAAAGAAACATTTCAATAATTTTACATACTGTATTAGTTATTTCTCTCTACGTCTCTCCTATGCCAGTACAAACTAATGGGAATTAAGCCCCACCCAGTTGTGGTTCAAGACTAAACTTCCAACAAATCAGGCTCCATTAGCCACTACAAGGCTCCCCACATGTATTTTTGTCCTAACGGTTTCTCCTCACAGGTTTTGTTATTTTTCTGGTACATGTTGGTACAGGAACCCTTCAGGCTTTCTTTTTCCTGGCTAAACGAGAACAGGATCCTTGTGATTGACACTCAATATTATAGAATCAATCGTGACTACATAATACACAGATTAAAAAATGGGTTTTCCTGGGCAAAGGAGAAGATTTGCTGAAAGGCCCGAAATGCTACAATATTCTCGTTTGGCCAGTGAGAAGCAACCAGGTGTGGGCTTGCCCAGTGTCCTAGCCATCAGGCTAAAAATATTCATCCTGCATTTGTGGTATGCCCTCTTGCTTACTTCCAAGAGAATTTCAAATCAGTTAGAGGATTTTGCTACTGTCGTTTGATGCCTCCCCAGTCAGAGGTGTAAGAGCCATAAGTATGGAAACAGACCACGCTTGTGATGCCTAGTATTCCAAAGCAGGATATGCCTTCTATGATCTATACCAGGGGTGAAAAACAAAGGAATCAGGATATATGCAACTTGCGATGCCCCAACTAAATGAGGACAAAAGCAAGCACAACAGGGGAAAGATATGGGTGCAGCAGGCAAAAAGATTTAACAGGGTAACAGTATATAGAACACGACGGTAGCCATGCACACCAAACAATCCATGATGAAGGTGCTAGTCACCGAAACGTTGGATGTTCTATGACTGTGTTCAGTCATTAAAATGATATTTTTGCACTAATTCTATTGCATCTTTTGTTTGGTGTGCTCGGCTACCCTCTTGTTCTATACCAGGGGTGGCCATCCCTTTTTTCAGGCATGCCAAAAAATGGGTACACATTTTTGGTGGGCCACTGTCCTCATGCCCCCTTCCCCATAGCCTCTCACTCAGTCCCCCCTCTCACTCAATTCCATCCCTCTAGGAAGTTTTTGTTCGGAGTGGGGGAGGCCTACGGACCCACGGTAGAGGGGAGCTGGGGACCCACAGGTGAATACTGAAGCTGAACTCAACTTCTGGCGCCGGTTGGGAGGGGGGAAATGGCATGAGGAGAGCTAAGGAGCAGCTGATCCCCAAGTATCACACGGGCCATTACAAATGCCGAAGTGGCCCATGGACCACGTGTTGGCAACTCCTGAACTATTAGATTTATGGATTGTCCTCTTGCTACTGCAGCACAATTTGCATGTTTCCTCTGGCATGTGTACTTCAGAAGCAGGTAAATATCTTATTTAGTTCCTTTTTAGTTTTGAGGGTAAGAAAAAGTTTTGTTGCTTTTCCAGACCTTGGGTGTGGCTGACTTCTGTTACCTGAGACTATCTTGTTCAGGCTAATTACCAATTATATCAGTTTGATTGTTGTGCCTCCACCCTGCAAGTGCACTAGGCTATAAGCCCTGCATGCATGATTCTCTGCTTCTTGTCCAGCGTTTAAGCGCTCTATTGTCCATGAGCTGTGCTGCTATTATTCTGCAAAAGCCAGTCTGCCCTGCCACCTTTTGACCAAGAGTTTGTCAGCCCTGCTACCTTTTGGGCAAGAGTTGAGTGGGATTTAATTTCTATTAATTTGTATTGGCATGTAGGGACCAGAAGAAATTGAATTATTGTTAATCTGTACAAATAATTCCACTTTTTCCAGTTATTTTCCCTAGTATTATTTGTTTTATCATGTACTGTAGAGTATGGATAATCTGTTTCGGGGTCTACAAGCAAATCGCACCATTCCCAAATATATCTTTCCTTCTCCATCCCTCTCGCAGGCAGTTTTACACTGGAATTCCATTATTACCGTAGAATGAATATACATATCAAAGAATATATTCTGCCAAACTGATTAAATTAGCACCTATTTTAGTTTAAAAAAAAAGCCTATTGAAAACAAAGGATTTTGCTTGATCATTCTAGTGCGGTGTACTCTTGCTAAGCAGTACCAAAAGTTTGATATATTCTCAAAATTAGCGGAACTGGCTGATAGTACTTTAGATCCATGAAACAGTTTGGGAGATCAAACCAGCTGTTGGAAGACAACAATTCAAACTGGTCTGACATAAGATTTAAAAAAAAAAAAAAAACATTAGTTGTCTTAATATTCACAAGTGACAACCAGGAAACACAAGTATCATATACAGTAAATGTATATGACACACACTTGTATTGTAATTGAAAGAGCAACTATATCAAGGGTATTTCAATCACATACATGAAAAAAAGCATTAGGAATGTAAACCTGTGACTTGCCTACTTATAATATTGTTTAATTAATGCTTAGTCATAAAACCTTGACAACTAGTGTCCTACAGTACTCTGGTGGAAGAATAGTCATTTAAAATGTTAAGCTGGTGAATGTCATCATAAAAAAATCAATGATAATGCATATAGATCCATATTTACTAAATTGTGCTATTCTTCTAGACAGTTTGAGTGCCCATTCTAGAGATTGGATTCAATACACTGGCTGGATATGTGTAATATGTAATGCTTGTTCATTGGTTCTCACAAGCTACATTGACTAATAATAGGGTCAAACGTTGATTGAATTTTGTAGATATTTATTTACATTGACACAATAGTTGAAGGGGAGGCTTGCTCAGCTCTATATAAATTCTAGTACTGGAGGGGTGCTATCTGGGAACCGTTGAACTTAATAATATTTACAAAAGTGTTCCCAATATGATGCACTCAAGAAGCGCCTTAACAAAATATAAATACAATATAACTTTTAATCTAATCATTAAAATAATGAGCAAATAAGGAGAGAACTTAATAAAACAAATAAAAACTAATTGATCAGTGGCTGTATTGACTAATATGGTTTAATCTGTTGCATGAGGACAAAACATGATGTCACTGAATAGGTACTTAGTCTGGACCAGGACAGGGCACCATGGTGCCCGCCAAGCCTTTTGTGGGTGCCCATACAGTGCCGCCAACAGCTGCTGTGTGCCTTTCTTTCTCGTGCCGGAAGTCAGGCCCAACTACCACATCTGCGAGAGGGACTGGTACAGCACTGGAGGCATTCCCCCCCAAAGTGTATTGTGTGTGAGTGCGTGCATTAATTGGTTGGTGCCCGCCACTCTCTTGAACTCACAAAGATGCCCTTGGGCACCAAAAAATTGTGGACCCCTCGTGTGGTCCATATAGAATGTCTATGTGTTTGAAGGTACTAGGGTGCAACTAAGATGGTCCCATAAGAAATCAGTATTATGATACAAACTACCAATCAAAATCTGTAAATCACGAGTGTATATACAGTGACAAGGTGAGTGGTGCAGAGGGGAGAGTGGTAGCTCTCAAACCGAGCTCCTGTATAAAATACAAATGGAGCAGAATACTCTTTCAGAAGCTGGAGACTTAAGTCTATAAATGGACTGCACAGAGCCTCACAAATGTCTGTCCACTATTGTTAGTGCAGTTTATCCACTTATAGTAACTCTAATAGATGCACTTCCAAATGTTACTACAATATGGTAGTATTGTATGCTGCTGAGTACAGTATATCTATAAGACATGAGTCTCAGTTACGATCGTAACGTCACATCTGACTAATACACAACGCGCGTTTCGTTTGACAGAACTTCGGGGATAGATTTGATGGGATTTTGTAGATGTTTATTTACATTGACATGAACAACTCGGCGTGCGTGTGATGTTAATAAATCAGAAATGTAACTTTGTAACGGAGTGCTCACCTCAAACAAGGCGTGACCGCGAGGCCGAGGTGGGGATAGATATATAACACCACCCACAGCCGCGTGGGCGCATCTGGTGTGTAGATTGGTCGAGGTAGCCGGGTCGAGGTTGGAGAGGTAAGGATAGTCAAGATACTTGCCGATTTCTGGGTTGGAGAGGTGTGGATCATTGCAGGTACTATTAGCTGTGGTCAGGATTGGAGAGATGAGGATAGTCATGGTATATTTACCGAGGTCTGGGTTGGAGAGATGCAGATCGTCGTTTTAACAGGATCAGGAGCACAGTAGCTAGGAACCAAGATTTCAAGACAAGACTGTGGAGGCAAGGGTAGCAGTGAACACTTCGAAACTACAAAGGTTTATGCTCAGCCAATAGCCAGTGGGCCGGCTGAGCATAAATGTGAGAAAGGAACCAATGAATGGACAGACAAAGTGGAGGCGCGTCCTCAGTGCAGGCTGTGATTGGCTGAAGTGGTGCAGGAGACAGGTGTGGGAAGGATTGCAGATGATGATAGATGACGTGGTCCAGGCGCGCGCATCACGTGGTTGCGCCACGCACCGATGCCGTCACCGCGCGGGCGCAACCTGGAGGTGGGCCTGGAGATTCCACATTTACTTGCGTGCGTGATGCGCATAGTACGGTGGTTGGTGGTGGAAGGCCAAGCTGATGTGTAGCAGGGAGCGGAGGAAGCGGAGCACCTTGTCGCAAGCCAAAATAAGCCAAGAGTGCGCCAAGGGCGGCGTGACTCGCGGATCCTTACAATCTTTTTATGAGACAACCATTAATCTGTCCTAAGTAAGGACTGCTAAATTATACAGTACTGACTTTTTTTTTTAATGTTTTCATACATCAGTCCAATTCCTAAATCCTGATTGAAAATAAACGTTCCAAGCGTGTGAAAATACAGATTCTTTGTCCCAGTAAAGTGGTCTGACACAGATTTCTTGCAGTTCCAAATATTTATTCTTCCTAGAGGCAGTTACAATAATCTGCAGGCAAATGCAGGCAAATACAGAAAACATGTTAACAATGGAGAACAGTCTTGTGCTATTTATCTATACTGTGACACATTTGTTCTCAAACAGGATTAATGTAGCAATTCCAATCTACTAATGTAACCTATGCATAGCTTGTTAGCATGAAACAATAATACAATTAAACAATCCTTGGAAAAGTCTGGGCACAAAGCCTATACTCTTATCTTGGCCTTGGACAAACGTCATCTTGTACCCAAAATGTACTATAAACAATTACTTGTTCAACAAATCAATTGTTTCCCGTAAATGTGTTTTTTGAATATATTTTACAATCTTTCTCAGTTCAGTCGTGGGAAACAAAATGAATTCTAACAGACAACATGGATTCCAAATCACTTTAATTCCATTTACAAGTCTCCCCCTAAAAAATATAAAAAAATTCTGGAACATGTGATTCTGCCATTATGATTTTGGTAATGAAAATGTTAGTAATATAAGTCTAAACATATGTAGCGTTAATACAATTAGCAATATAATAAAATGGAGCTTGTCCTAAAAACCTTTTCTGTATCGTCATATTCTTGTCTGCTAGATATCAGTTCTTTGGTGTTATACTCTAAGACCGCCCTGGCCTCCTCTAATTACTTATTTACATTCTTGATCACCTCCTTCGGATTATTTGTGTCTACTAGATTAATAGATTTATTTCCCAAATCCTAAATGTACAATCCATTCCTTGTGTGTACAAAATTATGCGTACTATTTTATATTATTGGGGCCCATATAGTGACTTTCAAATAGAGTGCGTCTTAATTCTTGTTTTATCCATTTTAACGATGGTGCAATTATGGGTCTGTATCTCTACTGATCCATATATTGATACCAACAGAATTTCCCTTCTCCTAAATATATTTAACTGTAGATTTGTACATACTTTATAGAGTTTATTCTTTTAGACACTAATTGTGTCTGCTCTGGGTCAGATAAAACCAATACATTCATATTGATCTTCTCTGATCTGCTCACATCGCTATCTCTTGTTTAACTTTCCACTTGTACATTTTGTAACAGTGACAATGATAGAAGGTGTAAGCTCTTTTGAAACTAGAAAAGTAGTTGTACTGTGATTGAAACACACTTTTCTCCCCTCTCCTGTAACAATAATTATGTTTACTTTACAATTAGCCTGATGGCACATTTTAGCAGAGCCTTAACAGTGTGATTCTGGGATTCAATTATACCATTGTGATACCAGGTAAATCCTTCCTGATATTCACAGTAGCAGAAAATCTTTATATGATCTCCCTTATTCCATACTACAGATATTGAAACATGGTGGAATTCACTTTCCCAAACTTTCTCTAGTGCCTGGGAACATTTAATTAGTTTTCACAGGCACTGCTAATTTCAAGCATGTTCCATCAATCTTGGTATTTGCTTTTGGGTGCTACAGTATGTAAGTATGTACAGTATAAAACAGTTAAAAAAACACATACAGTATGTCTCTTGTGTCCATTATATCGGTCATTGTCATTAAAGAGGGGATATTGTCTGTTTGGTATCGGAGGAGCCACTTTGCCTGATACCGGTTTGTGTCATAGTCCAAACATTTGCTCGTCTTTGCTTCCATTTTGGTCTTACATCTTTGGTACTAGGCCACAGAGTGGTTCTTTCATCTTTAGAAGAAGTGGTAGCCGTTCCTCTGGTGTAGCTTCTCCTGGTAGTTGTACATTTGCTCAAAAATGTCTCCAATACCATAGATCTGAAAAATACATGTACACAGGAGAGGGAGAGAGTTCTGGGGCTTTAGGAGAGGGTGAACCATACCAAAAAGGACCTCACAGATCCTTGCAGCACAGAGCTGGATTCCACCTCCCTCCTATGCAAATCACCAAAGCAAGCTGTTTAGAAGTGCATCATACACAAGGCTACTGGCAAATGAATACTTGCAACAATAAATAAAGAAGCCCCAATGCTACATCCAATATGACATATTATTTAATTCATTACTCTCTGTTTTTTCTCTGTTTATGCTTCTCATAAGTATAGCTAATTTAGTGTAATCCTGTGGCCAATACATTCCAAGCTTGCAACCACATCAAGGTAGACCCTATCAGCAGTTCCTACACTGCAGCTAAAACTGGTCATAAACCAGAAGGGCCCTAATAAATATAGTGAAAAAACTATTCTACAAAATAAAGTGCAAGAAAAAAATATATATTTATACTTCCCATGCTAGTTGCTACAGTAAAGGTCATCTCCTCGTCTCTCCTGGGGGAAGACATCTCTTAATAGACTAATCAGTCACATGTGTGTACCAGGACCTACTGATTAAATCACAAAATAGTTTCCAATTTACAATTAGACATGCACAGTCTTAGCAAGCTCACTGAGACAGTGTATGTCCAACTTAATAATTATACATAATTATTACCAGTTTTGTGTCTCGTTATTTTGTGCACAGAGTTTAGGTAGATGCTGTCTCCCCATATGTTTGAATTAGGTGTTCAAAATGTTATAGTTAAATGCAAAAAGTGATCCCAACTGCAAAAAGTGATGTTGCCATCTTGAGGTCACAAGTCAACCTGTTGCGCACTCCAGTCTTTTTTAAATTGAAATGCTCAATTTATAAAGCTCTTCAGGGCCTGTTTATTAAACTGCGAGTTTGACGTACAAAATCGTCCAAAAGTGGAATGCACTTTGATGTGGTAACAATCTGGAGTTTTTGTCATATTCATTAAGAATTATCTTTGAAGAAAGATTGCTACAAAAAAATTATATATAACGTGTATGCAGTTTCCACATCAAATGTGTTCTATATTATGCAATGTGTTTCTCACTTCCCACGTGCAGACAAGATGGATGGATTTTACAGAGAGGAAAGGGAGAGATATAGAAAGTGAACTAAAATTCAGTTTGGACCCGAAAGAACTATTTCATAAATACGATGGGTTTCCATGCAAAAATTGGCATTTTCACACAGAAATGTCACTCTTTGAGTTTCATGAATAGGCCTCTTAAAGATGGCAAAATATTTTTCTATATACAAATACTTGACCAAAATTGCAATGTTGATGTTCGTGTTGCCATAATATTGCCTAGTGTATGTTAACCATTGGGCTGCCTTATGGTACTGAAAAGTTTAAATATGCTACTATTCTTCCTGAATTCACTAGGCAGCACTATTCACTAACATGCCTTTGTTTCAATTTTGTCTCGTGTGGCTGCAGACAGACACTCTCTAGTGTTTGAATACAATATAGGACCATTTCCATTTACTACTATAGTAATTACTAGTATCTATTTAATAATATCCCATTCCCTGCAAATAAAATGTAACAAAACAATATACATTGATCATGAAGATGTTATTTGTCATTTCATAATATGTTAATTGACTGTCTTCGGTAATATACATACTAACTGGGAATAGGAAAGGAGAAAATTTAAACAACTTACCGTAATTTTCTTTTCCTGGAACCATGGCAGTGGGCACCATTGGGTTAATCCCTTCTCACTTTAGGTAGGACAGGAAGTAGACTTTTGCAGGTAGACCATATAAGGCCCCTCCCTCTACCTGCACACTAGTCTTACGATTCTTCCATAGCTGAAAATATATAACTGATAGGCATTAGACATACTTAGGGAGGGTAACTATGTGCCCACTGCCATGGTTCCAGGAAAAGAAAATTACGGTAAGTTGTTTCCATTTTCTCCTTTCCTGATCACCCTGGCAGTGGGCACCATTGGGACATACCCAAGCAGTGCAATTTTTAGGGAGGGATACATCAGAATAGACAACACCAGTTTAATGTCTTATCAGTTCAACTTTTATTAATACACTTTTACACTTTATTTCACTACAGTTTCTAAGACTCTACGCCCAAAGCTTGCGTCAGCTGATGATTGTACGTCTAGTCTGTAGTATTTCAAAAATGTATTGAATGAGGACCATACTGCTGCTTTGCATATCTGCCCTGGTGTGGCCTGGGCTTTGAATGCCCATGAAGTAGCCATGGCCCTTGTAGAATGGGCCTTCACGTTCAAAGGTTTATCTTGTCCTTTGGTTTCATACGCTCTTTTGATACAAGACACAATCCACTGTGCAATTGTAGTCTTCGATGCTGCTTGTCCTTTCTTTGGTCCCTCTGGAATGACAAATAATTTGTCCGACTTTCTGATATCTCTCATCCTTTCTAGGTACACCTTAAGACATCTTACCACGTCCAATTTGTGTAACCTTTCCTCTTTCTTATTTTTTGGTTCTGGACAAAATGACGGGATCACAATCTCCTGATTCATGTGGAACTGTGACACCACCTTCGGCAGGAATTGATGTATCGGTCTAAGAACTGCCTTGTCTTGATGTATAATTAGGAATGGTTCCTTAGCAGATAGCGCCTGTAGTTCTCCCACTCTCCTTGCCGAGGTGATTGCTATCAGAAACGCCATTTTCCATGACAACCATTTTAGGCCTATGTCCTGTATTGGTTCAAACGGAGCTGCTGTTAATACATCCAAGACTAAAGACAAGTCCCATGTAGGTACTCTGTTCTTAATTTGAGGTTTTAACCTTTTAACTGCTTGAAAGAACCTGATTATCAATCTTTCCCTTGCCAGATTTCTTTCCAACAAAGCTGATAGTGCCGACACTTGTACCTTTAATGAGCGGAGACTGAGACCTTTCTCAAATCCTTTATGCAGGAACTCCACTATAGAAACAATTCTTGGTGAAAGGAAATTTTCTCTCTCTTTTTCACACCAATCACAAAAGCAAAGCCAGATTCTATGGTATACTGTTGATGTGGAACTTTTCCTTGCTTGTAATTGGGTTTGAATTGTTTTCTCTGAACAACCCTTCAGTCTCAATGTCTCCCGCTCAATCGCCATGCCGTCAAAGCCCATTGTTTGGTATTCGGATGACATATTGGCCCCTGTTGCATCAGGTCTTTTTGATCTGGTATGCGCCATGGTGTATCCACTGCCATATTTACCAGGTGTGTAAACCAAAGCCTTCTTGGCCAGTATGGTGCTATGAATATCACCTCTGCTCTTTCTTCTCTGATTTTCCTGATTGTTTTTGGAATCAGAGGAATTGGAGGGAACAGGTATCCCAATTTGAAGTCCCATTTGAGACTGAGAGCATCTGTAGCTTGTGCGCTTGGGTGAAATTGTCTGGAACAATAGTTCCTTACTTTGCGATTCTGGTGTGTCGCCATCAGATCGATGTCTGGTTGACCCCATCGCTCTACCAGTTCTTGAAACACTCCTGGATTTAACGCCCATTCTCCTGAGTGAATAATATTGCGACTTAGAAAGTCTGCTGTGACATTTTCTAGTCCTGGGATATGTATGGCTGTGATGTCCAACAAGTGGCACTCTGCCCAACCGAGTATTTCTGCTGTGAGCTTCATCAGCTTTCTGCTCCTGGTTCCTCCTTGTTTGGCTATATATTTGACCACAGAGCTGTTGTCTGATTCTATCTTTATACAGCCACCTCTTATTTCGTCCTGGAAAACCTCTAGGGCTTTTTGTACTGCCTTTAATTCCAGTAGATTTGATGGTAAGTGGTTTACCTGATTTCCCCAGGTTCCTTGCACCACTTTTTCTCCCATCTGAGCCCCCCAACCTGTCTTGCTCGCATCTGTTGTAATTTTTTACCAGTGCACAGGTTGTAGCGTTTTCCCTTTGACCAGGTTCTGGGTATCTTCCCACCATTTTAACTCTTGTTTTGTTTGTGGGTATAACAAGATTCTTTGTCTTGTGTCTTTGTGATTCCCGTTCCATTGTTGTAGAAAATTATTTTGCAGAGGTCTCATGTGCAACGCTGCCCACTTTGTGACGCTTAATGTTGAAGCGAATTTCCCCAGGAGTCTCATGCATTCTTCTGCAGAAGTCCTGGTAGCTTTTCTGAGCTTCCTTGTTCGCATGGCTATGTCTAGCCTCTTTGCCTCTGGTAATCTCACTTCTCCTTTCTCTGTATCGAATTCTACTCCCAGGAATTTTAAGAGCTGAGTGGGTACCAATTGGCTCTTGTCTCTGTTTATTAACCAACCGTGATGTTCTAGGAAGGTTATAACCATCTTCTGGTCCTGTTGGAGTTTCTCCCGATCCCTTGATTTTACCAGGATGTCGTCCAGGTAAGGGTATATCTCTACCCCCCTTTTTCTCATTTCTGCCACTAACGGGGCTAGGACCTTTGTAAATGACCTTGGGGAAGTTGCCAGACCAAATGGTAGTGCTGTGTATTGATAATGCTCCTGATTTACTGCAAACCTTAGGAATCTTTGATGTCCTTTTGCTATCGGTACATGTAAATAAGCGTCTTTTAAGTCTATCGCCACCATCCAGTCTCCTGGTTGTACCTCTTGTATAATCAGATTTACAGACACCATCTTGAACTTTCTTATCTTCAAGAATGTATTTACCCTTCTTAGGTCTAGGATTGCTCTGTAATCCCCTGTAGGTTTCCTTACCAAAAATATTCTGGAATAAATTCCGCTTCCTCTGATTTCCTGAGGTACCTTTTCTATTACTTCTGCCTGTAGTAATTTCCTTAAAGCTATCTTCATCTGCTTTTTCTTTTCTTTGGAGTGTATCCATGTTATTACTCCCATATTTCTTTTTGGTACTTCCCTGAATTCCATACTGTATCCTTGACGGATGGTTTGTAACACCCACTCGTCCTGTATTATTTGGGCCCATGCTGTGTAAAACCTTCTCAGCCGTCCTCCTACGGACAACTGCTGGGCCCTCTGACCTTCATGTGGATTTATTCTTTGTGAATGATCCTCTTCCTCTAGGGCCACGAAAAAGCCGGTTCTGGCCACCTCTCCATGTTGTTTGCCTTGGAGCAGCCCTACCAGGTTTGTATGCCTTTGCTTCTCTATATTGATTCTTATTCATCTGTTGAAGATTGAATCTCCTGGCTCTGTATTCCTGCGGCAAAAAAATACTCTTTCCCCCTGATGCCTTTGTTATTATTGCATCAAGTTTGCTGCCGAATAGGAATTCACCTTCAAATGGCAATGTACATAAAGTGTTCTTTGATGGTGTGTCAGCCATCCACTGCCTGAGCCATAAAGCTCTTCTTGCAGATACCGCCAGTGCCATAGACTTGGCTGCTATTTTTACTGCATCCAATGAGGCTTCTGCTATGTAATCAGTTGCCCATCTCACCTCTGACAATGCCTTAAGAATAGTACTTCTTTTTACACCTTTGTCTATTGCCTCTTCAATATTGGCAATCCACACTCGCATAGCCCTAGCAGTTGATGTAATTGCTATAGCTGGCTTGTAAGCTGTTCCTGCTGTAACATATGCTTTCTTTAATGCATAATCCATCCTTTTATCCATAGGATCTTTTAATGACGCTGCCTCTTCTAAGGGGATCGTGGTCTTTTTTACTATTCTGGAAATAGCAAGATCCACCTTTGGGCTAACCTCCCAATTTCTCATTTCCTTTTGTGGGAATGGATACATTTTCCCCAATCTTTTAGGCGCAAATATTTTGGCATCTGGTCGGGACAATTCCACCTGAATAAGATCTTTAATTACTTGATGGATGGGAAACTCTCTATCCTTTCTTTGTCTTGCCCCAAAAAGTTTATCCCTCTTATGGGTTAACTCCTCAGAGTCTTCTAGTTCCAATGCCAGCCTCATGGCTTTAATCAGTGGATCCACAACTTCAAATTCAGATTCCTCTTCCTGAATCTCTAGTTCTGATGAATCCCTATCTGCCTCTGACACCTGGAAACAATCAATCTCAGACTCATCTGACGAAAAACCTTTCCCTTTATCCAGACTGGTTTGGGATCTAGATCTTTTTTGCGTAGGGTTAACAGCTTGCTGGACTGCTTCATCCACACTCTGTTTAACTGCCTCCTTCATTAACACAAGGAAAGTGCTCATCTGTTCACTGGTATCACCTGCTGCAGTTTTAATACATTCTTTGCATAATTTCTTTCCTATAACAGCTGGATTCTCACATGCTGCACACCACTTCGTTTTTTTAGTAACTTTTCCTTTACTTTTATGTTGCAGGGATTCCCCAGCCCCCTTAGAAGATTCCGCTTCTGGGAGGGTAACCAACGCACTAAATTATAAAAACAAAATAAATGCTAAACATACACCCTAATGCATATATATACCATCTCTTTTTTCCCATTGTAGAACTAAACTAAGGACTCACCCAGTCTTGGGAACTGATGTTTTGGGTGTTTCCAGTTTTGCATCCATATCCAGCACTTGGCTTCTCCCTGCTGAGCGTTCCATGCTGCAGCTTCACTCACACATCCTCGTGTGGCCGTCGCATCCGTGACGTCATCCAGTGCTTGTGCTCGTGCACCCGCACGGCTCGCGTGTCCCTGCACGCACCTGCCGGCCTGCACGCGCGCGCTCCCGAGCGGCTACGTGCCTTGTACCCTTCCCCGCAGTATCCTGCGGTCCTCTGAACCTCCTCAGTTTCCCGCAGCTTCCTGGGGTAGTACCGCCGCGTTGTCACGCTGTTGCGGTCTCAGAGCTCCTCCGTTCGCAGCTATTGCTGCTCCCCCTTCCGCTGTGGCGGGCTGCCGGGTACTTTACCGCAGCGTACTGGCGCTTATGCGGTGAGTCTGGGCCTCCATTGATCCCTGCTGCAGCATTGTGCGCCTCGTGTCTTGGGCATTGCACTAAGTTCCTCCTGCTGCAGCCGTTTCCCCCCACCCAACAGGGGCACCCCCGACTCTAAGGGGTCTCCGACTTGCCCCCCGCAGGGCGCACCGCGGAGCTTCAGGGGAGAGAGGTTGAGACCCTGGTTCTCTGCACAAAGTGCAGTAGGTGAGCCCTGTTTAAAAAATAACAAATCCTACACCTAGCTGTGAGGACAGGAAAAAGACTAGTGTGCAGGTAGAGGGATGGGCCTTATATGGTCTACCTGCAAAAGTCTACTTCCTGTCCTACCTAAAGTGAGAAGGGATTAACCCAATGGTGCCCACTGCCAGGGTGATCAGGAAAAAAGCCTCACTGTTTCTAGTGATCATGTGTGAAGGCTAAGTAGAAATAGAAAATTAAATGTATTATAATTGAGGATTCTGCAATTGTTTACAACTGTTTTTCCTAACCTGGTTTTACATCTATATATATATTATTCTTAAGGATGTCTGCACATTCCTCTGTGATAGGCTGAGTGCCACTCACCCAGCCAATGAGGCTGCAAATCCTGTGTAATGAGACTGTACATTGGCTGTGTAACATCTTAAGTGGCACATGTGAATTCGAGGTGAACAATACAATAATTAGACTCTTCATCATCAACCATGAAACTGTGAGAACTTGGCTTTCTAAATGCTCTGACAATTTTTTCACATCTAAAGACTAACTTTCTAAGCTGCTGTTTAATCACTGCCCTCCCAGGCCTGATTTCATACATCTGCTCTTTCACCTCCTATGCCTCATCTCCAATACCTGTGAACTCTCCCCTCCTAGCTCTCCCTGCACCCCAATACGCCCTCACTATTGCATTTTCTGTTTGCCGTTTCCTCATTCCTTTGTACATTTTTCTGTTTTCTCCAACTCCCCCCACCCTCCTCCTATCCACATTTCTACCTGAATCAGAGAGAAACCTCTCGCCCTTTCACTGCTCAGTCCCGCGTGACGTCACTGACTGTTACCCTGCACCGGTTGTGTTTGCTTGGGGCTTCCACCATTAATGAAATGATCATTAGTGTGATTTCTGGATTTTGCCACTGCTGTGATCCTATGATTCTGTTTATTTACCGACACAGACTTGGTGACTGCAGGACTGAGCAGTGAAAGAGTGAGAGGTTTCTCTCCGATTCTGGACTTTTTTCAACTTGGTGTATTCTACACCCACCACATGTCCCGAGAAGGGTTTGCTGATGAGGCGCATGCGGAAAGGACTGATAGTGCTGTCTGTGTGAGAAGCCACCTTCCGTGAGGGGAGAAGATGCCATCCTGAGATCTTCTGAGGCTGTCCACCTGAGGGTCCCGTTCCTGACCAGCTCGCCTATCCGTTGTTCGGCAACACATGTGTTGATCACATGATATGCTTACAATCTATCTATTTTATGTACGCAGAATATTTACCCTCTATTAATACAATATTGTTTTGATTTTCTTCACCATGAGCGTATTGCGCTGTTTCTTTTGTTTTGGATCGTTTCAGCTGTCTGCCAAAGGCTGATCTTCAATACTGAAAACACACAGAAGCATCATGTGCTACATTTTTCGTTTTTGTAGGTAATTTATTTTTATTTTTTTAAGTGTGACCTGATTATAGTTTGCACTTGCAACTTTAATTGCACATTATTTTGATCAACACGAAAATAATTCTACAAATTACTTTTTGTGGCTTTTCTTGTAGATGGGAAGATCAAGCCATATCAAAGTATAAGAGAGACTAGAATTTAAACTCATCTATAAAAATCTTGTTTTTCTGGACTGCTGTTTTCAATTTAGCCTGTGGTTCATGATGTCACCTGTATCCATAAATTGCATCATATTTTGCTATTTACAGCTGGCTACTCTTCTTATATCTTCAAATTCAAATGTCTGGTTTTATTCAACATACCTTCATCCAGACAAGGCTGGTTGCCTTAGGCAAAAAGCTTCCTTTGGAAATCTCGCCAGTGTCTTTAATCAGTAATATGGTTTTATTCTTGGAAACATTACACACGTCTGAATTTTAAGCCTTTTTCACACGGAGAAATTGTTTGTATTTGGAATACACTCTTGCAACACAAATTTCACTTTAAAAAAGTGAACTTCCTATAAGTATATATATAGATTTCTTTATGTATAATGTAGACTGAGAATCATTCAGCGCAGAAGTTATTTACTATCCCAATTGTCTGCATCAAATGCAGGGAAATTGTAATTCAAGTAACATGCATTTAATGCAGATTTCATAAATATATTTAAGTACTGTATGCTCGGTTTTATTGACACAACAGAATATGCAGAAATGTGATAAGAGGTGAAAACATGTATATTTATAAGGCTTAAGCTTGCATTTGTGAGGGGGGGTGGCATAGGCCCCTTTCACACCTGCTTTAAATATTGTGCTGCCTCCGACCTCAGTCCCTTCATTAGGGAGTGCTGTCTGTCATCAGTGCATGCAGGAAGTGCTAGTGAGCAGTTGGTGTCAGCAGCCTACCTGTACAGATATAGCCAAACTTACTATCCCAGGCACCGTGGATGAACAAGCAAAGGTCTGTGGTGCCGGGGACAATTGACGTGAAGGATTAGTGGGGGCTCCGTGCTTCTGAATGGACCCCCGCAGCTTTAATCTTTCGGTGCCATGGCCACCGTGGTCACGTGACCTAGCATGGCAGTGGCACAGAAGACTGTTAGGCTTGCTACATCTGTACATCATTTAAGTGTCTCTGCAGCTCTGGGCTCTCCTTGCCTTTTTTGTCTGCGCTCTTACCGTTGACTTCCCTTCCATCCCAAGACTAACCCTGCTCTCCATTGGTGGCTTAGATAGAAGCTCCCCCCGATGCTTTCAATTTAGTCAGGTCTAACACCAGCTATAGTTTTTAGTTTGTTAGGTACTAATTTGGCAGTTTTACTTCATCTACACCAGGGGAGCGCAAAGTTTTTCAGCTGCGTAACCCTGCCTGTTCCACTTTGCTCTCGCTCCCCCCTCACCTTGCTTGCGGCGTCAAATGATGCTGCGGTGGTCACGTGACGTGACCCCGTTGCCATGGAGATGGACATGTGACATCACTCAGCATGGCATAATTTAACACCGCGTTGCCATTGCAACACGTCCCTGCAGCTCTTCAGAATCCCGGTGAGTTAGTTGCAGGGGCCTCACGCGATCTCCCGTCATTTAATTTAAATTCCTGAGGGAAGAGCGCGGGACCTCTGCAACCGCCTGTGCCCCCCCAGACAAATCTCCTGCCCCCCTGGGGGGGGGGGTGGGCGCGCCCCCCAGTTTGCGCACCGCTGGTCTACACTACCTTACCTCAGCCATTGAGATTAAGTCAAATAAACAAGGCTTTATTTTTTTCAGTTAAGGTGATCTCCTTTTAGAGCTTTTTACTTATTGAATTGTAGAACACTTAACCTTTTCCTTCCTGTCCTTTTTATATCCCTCCCATATTTAGTCCCCCCCCCCTGAAAAAACACACTCAACTTCATCCTTCCCCCCAAAATATTGTTTTGCTTCGGAACTGCATTAGGTTTAGTGACCAGGTCAACCAACAGTAGAGATGGGCGAAGCAGTGGGAATCTATTCTGCAGATTTTCAGCTCTGGGTTTATCAAAATCTGATCCGCACACTGGACATCAAAGGCAGATTGGCCACTAAAAATAAATAAATAAATCCAGCCAGATACCTCAGAATGCGAGACAGAAACAATATAGGGAGAGTCCCCTGTGCTCATAAAAGGAGCACACCTGAGATATATGCTAATGAAATATGCAAAGTATATTTAAAAGGACTCACATCCCACACCTCCTAAAATTATTTCCATAAGAACTATATTGAGTTTACATCTAAAGCACCAGGTGAGGAATGGGGTGCTGATGTCAGGCCCAACAGGGTTAGAAACCACAACATTCACTATTCTGGGTACTAGCAGTGTGAGATAAACCAGCTGGTGAGTAGTAGTGTTGTCACAGCATTCTTTTGACCTCTACTGTTCACTCCTGTATCTACAGCTATTTTTTGTGCACAAGAACCATTGACAGACAATGGCAGCCAGGAAGTAGAAGTGGTCTGCATCTAAAGAAAGCCAAGGGGAGGGGGCTACATGGGTGAACAGTTATAGACTGAAATGTATGCTGTGACAATGCTGCTACCCGGCTGCTGCTTTAGCTCACACTGCTACCCAGAATAGCAAAGGCTGTGTGGGTTCTTCTATTCATTTTCTATTCCCACAAGACAAGATGCCTTAGGGCTGGAGCACACACTGCGCTACACGACGTGCGCCTGCTTTCGTGCGCGCGCATTCGTCACCGACCCCTGGCGGCCAATGGTAGTGTTCATTGTTGAAACTACCATTGGCTGTGAAGCTCGGCGTCGTCGCCGCTGCTGTAGCTGTAGTCTTTCAAAACTGTGATTCCAGGCTGCAGCAGCGTGACGTCAGTTTCAGCAGCCAATCAATGTCCAGACGTTTTCATTGATTGCTGAAAGAAACTTGTGGGAAGCGCAGATGTCACCGTATGTGGAAAAAAAATATATATATATAGTGTAGTATGTTCTACAGGAAAAAATAGCTTCAAAAATCACAAGTGGGGACTCACAATTTCTCAATTAAATACCAGCAGTGTGTATGTAGTATGGAAGACGTGCTTGACATTAAGTACCAGGCTTCAGTAGGACAAACCCTCAATGAAAGAGATGACACTCAGTGCAACATTGCATGTTCACTGTAAATGTATTTATAAAGCAATAAATATTGCACTCACATTTTGCACTATGTGCATAGACACGTAAAATTATAGATGCGCAGCTTTAGTGTTCTCCGTCAGCCCCACTCCCGAGGTCGCGCCGCATCACTTCCGGTTTGGCCCGTCAGGTCACTTCCGGTTTGCGATCGATCGCAGAATTGGTCCACATGGGTTCAGGGGGGTTCAAGGTGCACTTCTGGACTGCTGCTGTTCACTCAACACGTTTCGCTTGTCTTCAAGCTTCGTCAGGAGTCCTGACGAAGCTTGGAGACAAGCGAAACGCGTTGAGTGAACAGCAGCAGTCCAGAAGTGCACCCTGAACCCCCCTGAACCCGTGTGGACCAATTCTGCGATCGATCGCAAACCGGAAGTGACGCGGCGCGACCTCGGGAGTGGGGCTGACGGAGAACACTAAAGCTGCGCATCTATAATTTTACGTGTCTATGCACATAGTGCAAAATGTGAGTGCAATATTTATTGCTTTATAAATACATTTACAGTGAACGTGCAATGTTGCACTAAGAGTGTAATCTCTTTCATTGAGGGTTTGTCCTGCTGAAGCCTGGTACTTCATGTCAAGCACGTCTTCCATACTATATACACACTGCTGGTATTTTATTGAGAAATTATGAGTCCCCACTTGTGATTTTTGAAGCTGTTTTTTCCTGTAGAACATACTACACTATATATATATTTTTTTTTCCACATACGGTGACATCTGCGCTTCCCACAAGTTTCTTTCTGCAATCAACAAAAGGAGGAATTGGATCTTCCCCTTAAGGGTTAAGCTGCGAAGTTTACTGGTTCACATATTCATTCACATATGTAACCCATGTCCCCCCCCCCGGTCGCAGATTGGACCCCTAGGGTGTAGTGAGGGCTGGTTACATGTATGTGGGTGGTGTGTACCTGTGAGGAACAGGAGGGCCTGAGTCTCCCGTGGTGGTATTAGGGATAACAGGGACAGGCTTCTGGGGTGTATGCCTTCATCTGGTTCTAATGGTGCAACGCCTCCATCTCTATAAGCCCCCGGGATATGGGGTGGAACCCTTACAGAGAATTCCCACTCAGGGAAGAGATATTCCAGTCTCAGTCAGTTCTTTATAAAAGCAGCAGCAACTCTCTTTATTGTACTCACAGCAGATCAGTAGCAGCACACAGCAGCAGCAGTAGTCACAGCACACACGCTGGTATCAGGTACAGGGTCTCTTCTCTCCTCAGACTGCACACCCTCAGGATGGTCTGTGGGTGCTCACTGTGTCGCTGCCTCCACCCCAAGCCGCAAGCGCTCAGGGTGGGGCTAGCTCTTCCCTCACCCCCTAGGCAGGGTGAGAGGCACTGGTCCACCTCTTGCTAACTAGGCCCTACTCCTCTGGAACCTAGCTAGCTCACACAGTCTGACTGTCCAGCCAGACACTCCAACTCCAACAGACACAGAACACACAGGAACTGCAACTAAATTGAGACAGCCCTGCCCATCATGATGTCAGCAGGCCCCTCCCCTGTGCCTCTGCCTTTCCACACAGAGTCAGGGGGCCTACCTCCACCAATCAGGGCAAGGCTTGAAGCAGGGAAAACCCATGTTAACTACTGGCGGCTTGCCCTTAGCAGGACTTACACCAGCAGGAGAAAGATATATAGCCCCCATTTCTTACCGGGGCTACACATATATTATTCACTTGATTTATTAAGCACTTTTTAAGGTTTAATCACTGCACCTCTATTAGAAGTGCCTCACACACACCCTTTTTGCAGTTTTCATTGATTGGCTGCTGAAATTGGGATGGGGGACTGTGCGCAATAGGAGCTGGGGCAGAAAAAAAAATACTATTTGCTTTTACCCCCCGGCCCCCACTGCTCCTGGTCCCCTCTGCTCACACACCCCGGTCCCCGCTGCACATTATACACATGACAAGATTATCCTTGGACGGTGTGATTATTTGTCAGTGTCTCAGGCAATCACAGGCTGTCCTACACAACTTTATTGCAGCCCCTTGTTTTGGGGAGGGGGGATCTCTGTTGCTTGAGATGCCGAGAGGGACCCTGGCTTCCTGCTCCCTCAGGGTAGGAGGCTGAGTGCGTCACGTGTGGGCATGGTGTCGGATCATTCCGAGTGCCCATATACACATCGCCCAGCAGACGGAGGTGCGCACACGCGGACGCAGCCACGCAGCGTCGCAAAGCCACAAGTGTGCTCCAGCTCTTAGATTTCAACTCAATATTGTTCTTAAGCAATCCTCTTAGGTGGATTTTTAGTGATAGAAAAAAAACAGAATCTGGAATTCCGCAGCTAAAAGGAAATGGCCAATCTGTGGTGGAATTTGACTCTAACAGAAATTTCATCCAACTCTAGCCAATAGTTCCTACGATCTGCCAGTACCTTGCAGTAAAAGAGGGGTCTACCCAGGTGCTCCTAATAAAGTGAATGTATCTCTATGCAAAGATAACACAAATGCAAGTGCCCCCAAGTGAGTGTGTATATATCTAAATACAATAAACAAGTGAAATAACCGTAGTAAAAACATGTGCAACCTTCACCAAACAGTAAAACAAATGGAAATAGGTAAATGTATAGCAGCTGATCGTCAGCTTCCTGACGAAGCTCCGGCGAAAAGCGTTGAATCATCACTGGAGACTTGGAGATCAGAGCCCTGGCAGCCGAGTGACCGGACCATAGCTACATCCGCCCTGAAGTTACGTCACTACAGGAAGTGACGTATGCAGAACTGAGCAGACAGCGACTGGCAGACACCTCCGACCAAGTTCTCTTCCGCAAATCACAATTTTGGACAAAATGTGAATTTTTTTATATTGTACATCTGTTCATTATACTGTAACTTTGTAGATATACTACTGTACACCATTGAGTCTATCTTCTAATTTTCCGAGAAATACGATATACTAGCACTTTAACCCCTAAGGAGGATTACCATTTCCCCCATCAGAGAGAGGTGGATCTCTGATATGCCCATATACCCACCGGAAATCTGTGAGTGGGATTAACACATTTTATAGTTGAGGAGTTCACTTTTTGATGACTGGCTACACCATTATTTGTATTTTTATTCCACATATCTACCGCGTTGTTTTCTATGCGCTCCCCTTACCTGGAAGACAACGAGAACCTTGCAGTGCAAGCTGTCATCACTCCTGCTCCTTCTGTCTCCTGCAGTTCCTCTCCTTCTCCTTCACCGCCGCTTAATATGCAAACATGTCAGATGCGAAGAAGACTTCTTAATGCACTCCAAGTCCCTGCAGTCATAGTCCTCAACAATTCAACAATCCATTTGTCAGAGGTCTAGTCTCAATTCAGCGCAGAATTGAATTAAAGACTAATACCTTTTTCCATCGCTCCCAAGAAATCACACCTGTTTTATCTGCCGTTCCCTGCTCACCTACAGGGTCACAATCATATCCCGACTCATCATGTCTTCTAAATAAACCATGCAGTGAACTTGTGCTGATACCTTCTCACTAACCTTTATTTATTCATATCAGATTTCCAAGGATATCTCTCCTCTATGCAGGCTCATGTCCTTTTCCAAGATCAGCCAACAACGCCTACATCTAATCATCCAGACAAATAAAAGGGAAGAATTTGATAATTTACTACAGTATACAGTACAAGATTGTGGATCAAGACTGGAGATATGGGGATACTTCTTTCTATGACCATCATCTTTCATGCTCTGTAAAAGAAACAGCATTGTCCCAATTAACATCAGATTTGAGAGGAACGTCCTAGACAACAAACTATTCTGCTGTCCTTTTCTTATCCCTCATCTGTATCCTCTAACAATGCAAGATTCTAAACCTCGCTCTTCTCTACAAAATATATCTTTAACTTAATTTCATGCACAATTTGCAACTCTCCAAGCGATTGCCCTCAAGTGGACTAACTTGGCAGAACTATCCACCACTTAAGCCATTCAGCTATATGTACTATAACCATTTTAATAAACAGGGATGCTCATTCAGCTCATGCTGATCACTACATATCTCTGTCACAGAGCTAACCCCAGTTTGCCCAAAATCTATTTCTAGTCAAATCAGTAGCACACTCATCCTCTGTTTATGTAACTGCCCTATCAAAGGCCCAGGGGGAAGCATTGGTCAAGCTTTAGCCTATTATCTCATCTAATTTCCCAAACATTTTATACAGGCATTTGATCCATTCCAGCATCCCTTTACAGGTGTCCCAACTTCCTCTCCGATATCCGTGCACGAGAAATTGATCATCTCATCCACAAATAATTTATTATTGTTCTCTTCTCCTCCCCACTTTGGAGAGTCGGCTCAATCAGCATCGCAAACAGGAAATCCTTCCATATGAAAAGGTCTATCATTGAGTTATCTGCATCTCATTCCTAATTACTGTAGTTCCAGGCATCAATTCACCAATCAGAGTAGTTTTGCTTTCAATATACCCAGACATACAGCATTCATTACATCAAGAAACTTGGCTATCGAAGCCAACATGTAAGGGAAACGGATCTGGGATATCTGGGCTTGAAAACCAGGAGTCTGGGGGACACTGGGCAGCCCCGCAGTATTTTAACCTGTGTACCGGCAAACAGTGCCTGCACGCCGGGGAGAATTAGGGGACTACCAGTAACTTTGGCCCCCGAACTCCTGCAAACAAAATAATTGCATTTCGACCCAAATATCCGACATAAAACTTACACACAAGAAGTTTCACGTTTCCCGGGCAAAGGGAACAAGAAACAAGAAAAGCAGGGGTCACTTTATTTTATATATACATATTACATGTATAATCCCGGGCCCCTGGCTTATGGTGCTGCCAGGGACCCCACAGTCCCAGGGGTAAACAGGTGGGCTTAACTTTTTATTATATAGTCTGATTACTCCCTCCCGTCTCAAGTCCGATATTGCCTGCGTTTCTATTCACAGAGCTCCGATAATGGGACAATATCGCACTAAAACAGCTTTATATAGTACTATAACACTCTGGCAAAAACAAGCCGTGAGGTAAGCCAAAAATGCCAGAAATTGCATTTTTTTGCCAGAAACTGCTATTCACTAAACTGTGCTAAGAAGATAGTACTACAGAAACTTGCAGTCTTACAGCTACAGACTGGCGCTAAAGGAATTGAAAGAGGCATAAAAAGAGTTTATTTTAGTTTTACTGCACAGGAAATCTAGAGGTCCCCGCAGGTCCCCTGGGGTTTCCACTGTCCTCTTGTGTTTCTGCATCTTTGGGGGTCTGTGACAGGGTAAATAAAAGCCACCAGCTATATGCCTGGAAAACCTATGTCTAGTCTGCAGTGCAGCAGTGACTAGGTTAACTTCAGCTGGGAACCTCAGGACAATTAGTTGGATCCCAGCTGCCTAATCAAGGTGTGTTAAAACCCCAGGCTGTAGACACATGGGGGCTGGCTATTGAGGAGAGAGGAGTAAGCTACTGAAGAGATTACTGAAACAAGGTCTGTTATTAAAGTACATGAATTATGAACTGTCTGTCTCCTGCATAGAAAAGGATAGCTGCCTGATTTTTACACTGTCTGCTAAAGAAAAACTGTTTTGTTTTGTCTGCTGAAGAAAAAGCCAGTTTTCTTTTTGTTTGCTGATGAAAAGCTATTTTTGTTTTTGTGTGCTGTATATCTTTTAAGGCTAAATAAATAAGCCTTGTCAAGAAACCCGCGTGTGTCGTTGCATGTAGCCTGCAACAGGGTCCCCATAGGCTTCCAGGTAGTCCTTCATCTCTGGGGGTCCCCAGGGGTTCCTGCAGATCTCTGGGGGTCCATGTTGGCCTCCTGTAACAATCCTCAACAATAAAAATACAATTTTAGCTAGTTTCATTGCCTTACCTTGCTATTTACCTTGGAGGAGTCAATTGCAAAAATATTGCGACAGGAGGAAGCCACAATCTCTATATTAACAAACACTCCGTTAACTGGAGAAGTGCAAAGGCGGCATAATAAAATAAAGTTAAATAAATCACCCCGATGGCATGCACCCAGTTCTCAGGGAGCAAAGTTCAGTAATAGCCAAACCATTATATTTAATATTGAAGGATTCAATTTCCACAGACTCAGAGCGATAAGATTGGCGTAAAGCAGATGTAGTGCCTACATTTAAAAAGGAGCTAGATCACAACCGAGAATAATAGACCTGCAAGCCTGACATCAATACTGGGGAAGCTACTTGAAAGTTTAGTACGGGACAATATTCAGGTATAACTAATGGATAACAATATCATTAGTAATAGTCAGCATGGATTTATGAGGGATGGGTTGTGCCAAATTAGTTTCTTTGAGGAGGTAAATAGGAATTTAGACCAGGATAATGCAGTTGATGTGGTCTACTTAGATTGGTGCCACACAAGAGGTTAGTGTACAAAAAAAAGGAAATTGATGTTGGAAAAAATATTTGCACCTGGATTGAAAACTGATTGAAGGATAGACATCAGAGAGTTGTCATAAATGGAACCTTTTCAGGTTGGGCTAAAATTGTAAACTGAGTACCTCAAGGTTCAGTACTGGGGCCGATACTTTTTTAACGTGTTCATTAATTACCTTGAGGTTGGAATAGAGAGCAACAGAAGACACTAAATGATGTAAGGTAGTGAAACCAGAGCAGGGTACAATTTATTTACAGAAGGATTTGGATAAAATGGAAACTGGGCCTGGTAAATGGAAATGAGGTTTAGTACAGATAAATGTAAGGGTATGCATTTGGGAAGCAAGAATAAAGAGGCTACTTACAAATAAAAGGGGGCAAAATTAAGTCAATCCTTGATGGAGAAGGATCAAGGAGTGCTTATAGACAACAAGCTTAGCAATAGTGCTCATTGCCGGGCATTGGCTGCAAAGGTAAATAAGAGATGGCTGCTCCCTTTACTTCTTTGAGCCCATTTGAGACTTTCCTCAAATTACTATAGATGCATCACCCAAGTTTAGCTACATGCTACAGTATCTTTGAAAAGTCTGGATTCTGAAAATAGCTTCCGAATCTTCACTCTTCAAAACTTCCATAAAACAGCCGCTTTATTCAAAATCTATCCAATCATTGCCACAGCTGTCAGTTGGAGCCATCCTTTGACACACCAACCCATCTAATTCTAAAGAGACAACTTAGCCACATCTACCTCCCAACAATAATGCTGTTCATGTGGAGACTTTGCCATCTTTAGCAAACTGTAAAATGAACTGTAAATTCATCCCTAGCTGTACTAATACTGCAGCTATACATTTTCATGTTTTATATTGCTGTTATTCAGCCTTTACCTGGCAGCTGAATTGAACCGTACACCTTCTCCAGACTTTACTGATCTAATGATGCAATAAAATCCTTTACTGCTAAAGATCATGAACTAATTTGCCATGCTTCCGCCTCCAACACTATGAAGGTATACTCCTTAGCATAGGTTTAATTCAGGAATGCCAAACAGTATCTTATTCATATTCGATAGAAGCCATTTTGGCCTTTTTACTATCCATTGTTTTAGGTCTCTTAAATATAGCTTGATAATGATGTGAGATAATTTATAAAGTGTCCAACATAACCTCACATTCACATATCCCAACAAACCTTTCATCATATCAAATCTATCCATCAAGCTACTCTAAAGACATTTTCATATCCAGACCCCTGGTTCCAATATGTTGCCTCCTGATCGAGAACCCACTATTGTCACAATCTTCTCAAACTCCTAGCTACATTCCTTTTGGAACAATCAGACCTTCTACAGACTCCTTTGACCTGGATTTCATCTACTAGCTTGGCCTCTTACACTAATACATTTTAGCAAGATACAGGAGTCTACCAGTTTGTCTAGTCAACTCCATAAAAGATAGTCTATCAAGGCGTTGTCATCTCCTACTACCGAAAACAAGAGAAATGGTGTTGAGATAAGGCATTGAAACTTCGGGTTTTGTTGTATCAGATGAATTCACATAACTGTCATCTTCTAATTGATCATCAGCTTCTGACGGCCAATGTATTTGTTTCCTTTGTACGGAAACTTTTCCTCTATCTTAGTCTAATTCCTTTTAAGGTCACTTGTTCAGAATTGGCACAGCTTCTTCAGTCTCCAGAAACAAAATTCAACCTCTCATAATTAAGAAACTTGACAGATGGAGTTCCTCCTGTTCTAAATGATACATCACTAACCCCATTTTACACTCAAATTGTATTATCATATCTAGCAACTGAATCATGTTGCTCATTGTAATCACTTCCAAAATCGCATGCTAATGCAAAAGCAAGGTCACGGCATTGTAGATTATTAACTTATTGGTGTTAATTTAATGTCACCATGATGTTGGTTTTGGAAGTTGACACAAAGTAGCTGCTGTAGTCTAATATTGTATGTTGGTATGATTCTGATCAGGTCCATGAGACAGTGGCACCTTAAAAGCTGTATTAAAAAAACAAAACAAACAAACAAACAAAAGCTGTGAATATATAGAAACAAGTTCCAAATATTGGTGCTCAGTATGTAAAGGAAACAAATAGTTCAGATAAAGTCCTGAATAATGAATGTACTGTAATTGTATGTTGGATAAACTCTGATCAAGCCTGGTGAGACTCATAGACCCAGTGCATAAGCATATCATACAGTATGAGGGTTTAAAATGCAATAACCATCTACATAGTGGTGACAAATTACTGTGTAGATATATAATAATACAGTAAATGTACACCACTGGAAAATATTCCTCTAGAGTAGCACTTATAATGGTCAGCTTCTCCCCAACTGAATAATGGAGAAAATGTAGTACTCACATGAATGGCAGTTTATCCTGTTGCGTGCATCACGCCAGTCAATAGCAGAGAAGAACAATCCAAGGACTAGAACGGAGCACAGCTGTAAAAGAATTGGGGCTAAACACCAGCAAAAATGAGGTAAAAAAATTATACTTTAATCATGGCATATGCATGGGGAACATCAGGTAAAACACTCTGACGCGTTTGCCCGAAACGCGTCAGAGTGTTTTACCTGATATTCCCCATGCATATGCCATGATTAAAGTATAATTTTTTTACCTCATTTTTTTCTGGTGTTTAGCCTTAATTCTTTTACAGCTGTGCTCCATTCTAATCCTTGGATTGTTCTTAAAAGCTGTGAATAGGTGTACCAAGTATGTGACAGCTAGTGGGGCATTTTGGATAAGCAACAATACAAATGTGCACTGTTTACTATTAAGTACCTTATATAAATAATGTATTGTAGAGTAATTCTTAAAGGCCATCTTTTATGTGTGGTTACTCGATTCTCTAGATCAGTGGTTCTCAACCTTATTTGAGCAGTGGCAACCCTGAAGGTTTTTTTTTAATTTTGGGAACCCCCTGCTCTTCAGACCTCACTCACCTCCTTCTCACTATCATGCATTCACACTCACTCTCCTTTTCACAACCAGACACCCATCACACTCACCTACCCTGTTCGTACACACCCCACATTTACCTTCACACATCATATTCACCATTCTACTGAACACACACTCCACATTCACCACCCCCTTCTCACACAGCACTCATCCTATTTCTTAATCATAACCCCCCCTTCTCTTACTTACACCACACACCTTCTCCACCCCACACAAAGCTTCCTCAGCCTTCCCACCAAGACCTTCCTCAGTCTTCCCACACACAACCTTCTCTTTTCTTCCCACACCTCAAAAATGTCAGAAGTTTAGCAGGCGCATCCTGCACTGTCTGGAGATGAAGAGTCTTCTCTCTCATCTATATTAGGCGGAGATAGGAAAGGTAGATCACAGCCTCTATGTCTGCAGACAGCATGGAATCTGACCACTAAGCAGCTGCCTAAGTTTTTCCACTGGGACTGTGGCACCCTTGGTTGAGAGTCGCGGGACACATCAGGGTTCCCTGGTATTCTGGTTGAGAAACACTGCCTCATTTCTCTATTTTATATGTATTAGCATATGGTTCACCTTTTAAATTATAATGTAGCAGGGAACACACCTAACGGTTTGATAGATGTTGGTTGCTGAGTAGTTGGGGAAATGTATCCCAAATTTAGAATAGAACAAGAGTACCAAAAAAAGTTCACAAAGCTAGGTTTGCCGAATAATAATAATGATTGAGTTTAATTGGTGGATGGAAAGAATTGAAGGGCTCCTGAAATTATTTTAGAAATTGCTTTAGATTTTCTTCCCCTCTGTCCATATTATAAACAGATCATCAATGTATATGTAATATTTATAAGGTTTGGGGAGGCATGTGGTTAGGAATCTCTGTTTAAGATTTGCCATACAGATGCAGCGACCGTTATTCGAACTTATAACGCGTTGTGTACCTCGAAATACTCATGTCATGGTGCATCATTACCGCGTGTTGACTCGTTTTTATCGAGTGCAGAAAATGGCATTTTAGTGTTCTGGTTTTTAAACACCTGCAAATTGACACAGTACTGTACACATTACAATTCATTCATTTCTGCCACGGAAACGTAAAGAATTGCACCCAAAGAAATCGGGATCCATGAAATTCAAACAAAGCAACCGTGTAATTGGCCAACTGGAGTACAGAAGCGCACACGAAAACAGCTCCATGATATGTTCGAATAACAGCCGCTGCATCTGTAAATAGGTTGGCATATTGCGGTGATTGCTCTTATGCGGCAAACCTAGTGAACTTTCTGGATACAACAGTAGCACTGAAGAAACTACATACATCTGTATACAAGAGACTCACAGACAAATATAGTTACCTCCATAACTCCAGCTTCCATCCCACTCATACAAAACCAGGCTATAAGATATCACTGTACAGTATATGCTCTGACACTAAAGACAGGAACAGACACCTCACAACCCTGCTTGAATCCTTCAGACAAAAGGAGGCATGTGGATACAAGAACAAAATACTAGGATCGCTCTCCAGCAGACAGTGATAAGTGATACAGTAGTAATTATTGTGGATACGTCAAATTTATGATCCAAATCCAATAACACTGTGTATGGATAAAATGTGATCAAGTGCAATGACTAAATGTGATTAGTGGCAAAAGCCACTATTGCCGTGAACAAAAATACCAACAACAGGAATAACTATAGTGAAAATCAGTAAGTCGAATCACGTGAAATTACTGTATGTGTCATATACAGAGAGAAAATCACAGATAAGTGAAATGGGACCCTCCACTCAACCTTCAATAGAAAAAACGTTTCCCAGTTTCTTGAAATGCAATCTCACCACTTTCGCGACGCCGATACGGATGGCTGTATAATGTCGACTGGTGTAGTGTCGCGGAAGCGGTGAGATTGCCACTTGTCAGCGAGACCCTGTTTTCACTTGTTTGATGATACATCGCCTTCAAAGAGTGGCCCTCTTGTAAGTGTCCACTCTTGAGGTTGGGTGTTATTTTTAATTCCATTTTATAAAGAATGTTACAGACATTTGCGCTATGAGGTTTCTCTGTTTTTCTTCGAATTAACTCACACACATCACAGCATCCGTTGACATTGCCACAGGCTGTGATTTGCCTGTTTTCAATCACTTAAATGTGAGTGTAACCATTGGAGTTTGATTAGATAGTTTTCAATACCAGTATTTGCATACTATAATATATTATACTATACTATTGGTGTCTTTTTATACTCTTTTGCATAACGTGAAGGATGACCCTCGCTCCCTCGACTTTCTGGACCCATAGGATACAAGCCAAAGATTGTTGCCAAAACAATCACAACCGCACTTAAAGCCCCACGAGAACACCTGCTGCAATACAAAAATATTAAACCACCACACGCATACCACTAGTGGTATGTGAAACGTTAGATCTGCAACCCATGGAACAAATGATGACACATTAAAAGACACCTTCCCCAAACCTCCCATCCTTGCACTTCAGCAACCACCAAACCTCAGACAGAAGTTAGTCAACAGAAAACTTCCTAATGAACTAAGGACACTGAGAATGGTACACGACCATGCAACATCACACACTGAAAAGTTTGCAAACATGCTAAGATCCCACAGCCAGTCCCAAACCATAGAACATTCAATGTAAAAGGATCATACTGCTGCACACCCAGGAAGGTGGTATAAAATCCTGAGAACAAGTTTGTGAACGCATTCGGATTTTCACATATTTCAAACCAAAAATGTTATTAGATCTTAATCTAAGTCTTAATAATAGATAACCTGATCAAACAAATGAAACAAAAACTATGATACTTTTTCAACATTTATTTATCCACAAATGATTCAAAATTCAATATCCATGTCTGAAAAAGTATGTGAACCTTTGGATTCAGTACCTGCTGGCGCCCCTTTAGCAGCAATGACTTCAACTAAACATTTCCTGTAACTGCTGGTCAGTCTTCCACATCGGTTTTGAGAACAAAAATGTGTTTGTGATGCATCAAAATCGGTCAGAATTCCTCCATGACATATGTAGATAATACTGGATAACATGAGCAAGTCCATAAATGTTGTGGTAATTTGTCAGGTAAGGGCTAGGAGTCTAGTGAGGTCCACTTGACCATCACAGAAAAAAACCCCATGACGACCCCTCCTAGTAACCAATAGAACGTGATAACAGGCACCGGTAACCATATATATATATGTGGGGGCACTATGGCCCTTTACCTTGGTGCTAGCAGGACTCCTCGATATCCAGGGCGTGCTGTTCATCCAGGTAAGTATGCAGCAAGAAGAAGGGTAGAGATGTGTAGCACTGCCGCAATTTCCAGCTCCCAGTGAAACCGGAAAAATGATGAGGTAAGCTTTCAATTGAAAAACAGGTCAGGTTTTATTGCAGGGTGGTGCAGCAAGGGGACAACGGAGCAACACTAACGCACCTACGCGTTTCGTGCACTAAGCACTTTATCAAGGTGACAAACATACACGATACTGCATAATTTATACTCACCTGGACTGTGCCTCGCGCTACCGGGTGTGACGTCATCGTCCCGCGTCGCAACGGGTCGCGGTGACGCTGCGTGCACAGCCATTGGCTCAGCCAGTCAGGTGGTATACTGGATTTTTTTCTGACTGTCTTTTTTTCACTTTTTTTTCCCTAAAACAAACTTTATTAACAATACATGAACAACACTTAAATAAAAACAAATTAAAATCACATATGAAATAATATATTAGCAGTGGATCAACACAAGTATAACCAGTGTGAGCTTGAAACATTAAGGGGCACATATGAATAAGTATAAATTTATAAAGGAATACTCAGAAAAGCCCCATATAGATAGCATGTTTTGGTATATACTTGAGTGAGTGATGCTTGATAGTTCGTGAAGTGAATATGATCAGAAGTCAGTCTGTACAGTGAATACAGTTGATGGGAACAAATATTAAATTGAAGTGTACCTCTAGAGATGTAATCCATAGAACACTAATGATAATGTTAATAATATATTCCCTGCACAGATGACTATTATGAAATAGAACCTGATCTCTTGTGTGGATAATACAATATCGTTTATATACTTAATCATATGCCATATGTGAATAACATATATCAATAACATATAACATGAGATATGATAAATTGCTTGCATTATAATTACAAAGGCATGAACACGGATTGGGAGAGCATATAATAATTCAATTAATTAAACGAATAATACTAATTGATATTAAAAAATGAAAAATATTACTAAGCTCTATTTGTCCAAATAGGAGTGTGTAATTACATATTAATAACAATAATGATGTTTTAATAATATTATGCAATTCAACGTAGACAAAGCAGGGCAATGTGTTCAATTATAAGAAATGACTTATATCCCAATCAATGTTCATGCCGAGAGGTTCCCTGGTTCTTAGAGTGAAAATCCAATAGGATTCGCGTCTGTCTAACATCTTAACCCTATCTCCTCCTCTAGGGGAAGCAGGAATATGTTCAATACCTTGGACCGTGCATAGATTGGCATTACCATAAGGACAATTGGAGAAATGTTTTGGTACAGGGTGATTCATATCTTTGTTCCTAATTAGTCGGAGATGTTCTAGGACTCTGGTCTTTAGTTTTCTCGTGGTCCTCCCAACGTATTGGCGTCCACAACCACATTTCAGTAAATATACTATGTGTGTGGAATTACAATTGATGAAACCTGGGAAATTATATGTCATTCTCGTAACTGTAGATGTACAGTAAATGTTTTACTCTGACACATGGAAACACATGCTTTACATTTAGTGCATTTAAACATTCCTTTAGGTAAAGGAGATTTATTCTCGTCTGCTGTGGTGAATAGGCTGGGTGATATCGTGTTGGCTATTGTTTTTGCCCTTTTGAAAATGATGTTTGGGCCTAGCGACATGTATGGTTTCAGCACAGGATCAAGCGACAGTACGCTCCAATGTTTTTTAAAGATAGCTTTAATAGATTGAGCTTGTTTGCTGAATGGTGTTATGAAAGATGGACTGAGATCAATTCTAGATCTTTTCACTGTTGATTGTCTAAGTAAACTATTTCTGTCCATCTTCCATACGCCATCGAGCAGTCTGTCTAAGTCTGTTTTTTTATATCCTCTCTGTAAGAAACGAACATATAATTCTTGTGCTTTCACTTTAAACTCTTCATCATTTGAACAATTGCGGCGGGTTCTGATGAATTGACTTTTTGGTATTCCCATGAACGTGGCTTGAGGGTGACAACTACTTGGTCTTAAGAATGTGTTCCGTGAATTTGGCTTACGGTATAGTGTAGTTTGAATAGACAGTGCTGTGTCAACATATAAACATAAATCTAAATAATAAATGTGATGATGGTGATAAGAAAAAGTGAAAGAGAGATTAAACTCATTGTCATTAAGTGCAGAAATGAACTCCCGGAGTGTGTTGCTGTCTCCTTCCCAAATGAACAGGAGATCATCTATGTAGCGTCTAAAGAATACAATGTGCTCCCTAAATTTGTTCTTATCTCCAAAGACGTGGAACGACTCCCACCACCCCATAAAGAGGTTGGCGTATGAGGGGGAAAAACTCGTGCCCATAGCCGTTCCACGTCTCTGGAGATAATGAACCCCATCAAAAAGAAAAAAATTGTGAGTGAGCAAAAAGTGAATGGCATCTAACAAGAAAGTGACTTGTGCTGGTGCTAGATCAGAGAGATTAAGAAAGTGACGTGCTGCTGTCAAGCCATGTTCATGGGAAATGATGGTATACAATGACGTTACGTCTAACGTTACCCACACCATATTATGGTTCCATACAATTTGGTCTAGAGTGGTTAATAAATCACTGCTGTCACGAATGTATGAAGGCAATTGTTGAACAAGGGGCTGTAGGAAATAATCCACGTACCGTGAGACACCATCTCCCAAAGAATCAATACTGGAGACAATTGGCCTCCCAGGAGGGGACACCAATGTCTTATGAATCTTCGGGAGATGGTGAAACACGGGCGTGGTGGGCATGGGGTTAAACAGGTAATCAATGTCATTGTCATTTAATACTTTTAGCATAGAGCCTATGTCTAGTAGATTTTTGAGATCCCTTTGAAATTTAAGGGTGGGATCAGAGGGTAGTGCAGCATAAGAAGTCAGATCCCCAAGTTGGCGCAAGGCCTCCCTGAGATAGTCATCCCTATGCTGCACCACCACCGCCCCTCCTTTGTCGGCTTTTTTAATAACCAACTGTTTATTGGTCTGTAAATCCTTTAGTGCCTGTCTTTCGTTTATTGATAAATTATCACCTTGTTTGGCACGATGTTTGGTAGTGAATGAAAAACCTTTGTGTAGAAGTCTTAGGTCTCTTTCTACTAGGGACTCAAATGTGGATATAAATTTACCTTTAATGAATGCGGGAAAAAATACTGATTTTCTCCTCAAACCTGTTTTGTAACTCCCTAGAAAATTCTCGGGGTTAAATTCGGGGTCTTGAAATCCCTGAATCTCATCCATGTCCTGAACCAGACACTGTTCCCTGAAAGAATTTATGTTAATATCATTACTTACAATGGGAGAAATACATTCTATATCAGATGTTACACTAATATTCTCATTACCCTGATTATTTTTGTCATGATAGAATTTTTTCAGGGTACATTTACTAATAAATTTATTCAAATCTATCACAGTGTGGAATAAGTTGAAATCAGTGTCCGGAACATATCCTAAGCCCTTGTTAAGTAGTGATAGTTCGTCGTCTGAGAGAACTACATTGGAGATGTTTATCACACCACAGTCCTGATTTAAGAGTTTTTCTTTCTCTTCGCTGGAGCTCCTTTTAGATTTTGTTGTTTTTGTCCCCCGCCTCGTCCTTTTGGGTTTTTTGACATCTCAGAGGGTCTTGAGGACTCAGAGGAATATCCTTGTTGGGGTCTTTGTTCTGGATCTCTTTCTTTATACTTCCTCTCCCAGAAGGGGCGTTGTTCTTTAGGGGCATCCACATCTGATTGGGAATGATCTTCCTCATGTGTGGTGACAAAGGAAACTGTGTGTGCCATATTGTCAGTGTCCGCTGTGTCTGAGTCTCCACTATATGCAGTGTTAGAATAGCCCCTTGGTTTAAGAATAGATTTTTTGGACTGATTAGATTTACCGTCTGGTGTTGAGTGATAGGGACGTGCATCTTTAAAACGTTTGTTAGGTGTTGTTCTTTCCCATGAGTACACTTGATGCCGAACGTAATCTAACTTGTCCCTTTCAAACTTTTGTTGTTTTTTATCCATAATATTTTTTTCTAGATCTTTAATGCTTTTTTCCAAATTATTGTCTAATTCTTTAAAGCCATCCATTCTACAGAATTTGGCCAGGTAAGTTTGCAAGTCCTTAATTTCTTTTTCAAGAACCAATTTTTCTTTAGTTTTTAATTTCACAATTAGTTCCATCAATTTGAACGAGCAGTCATTTAAAATGCTTTTCCAATCGTTTTCAAATTGTGGGCTTACAAACCCAAATGTCGGAGATTTTTTGACTCTTAAGCCTCTTGGAATTCTCTTAACAAGCAGATAATTTTCCAAAGAGACAAGGTCCCACCAGATTCTGGTATCATTGGTCATCAATTTACTGAGTTTCTGGAAGTGATCTTCCAGATCTGTTATATCCTCAACATCCAGAATTGTTTGGCTCTCAAAAACCTTTTTGGCTTTTCTAAGCCTTTGTGTATTATCAAAATACCCAGACATGTAATTGGTGGAATCTTCAGGATCAGCATGTTCACTTTCTTCCATGTCCATAGTTACAGAAGAAATGAAAAAAATGAATAAAATGTGAAAAACTTTAAATTGATATATATTTCTGAAGATGATATTGTGTATTTATTCATATAACTATTTGTTGAAAAAATTCATTAAGCTCGTGTAACTCCCCTTCTATTAAACATAGAATAGGGGAAAGAAAATTGCTTGCACCACCACTATTGCAGTAACCAATGATATAATGACCTATACAGAGTGCATACCTCAATATAATGGAATACAGTCCAATGAGCAATCACTGTAAGATGCGTAAAGAACAAAAATGTGTTTGTGATGCATCAAAATCGGTCAGAATTCCTCCATGACATATGTAGATAATACTGGATAACATGAGCAAGTCCATAAATGTTGTGGTAATTTGTCAGGTAAGGGCTAGGAGTCTAGTGAGGTCCACTTGACCATCACAGAAAAAAACCCCATGACGACCCCTCCTAGTAACCAATAGAACGTGATAACAGGCACCGGTAACCATATATATATATGTGGGGGCACTATGGCCCTTTACCTTGGTGCTAGCAGGACTCCTCGATATCCAGGGCGTGCTGTTCATCCAGGTAAGTATGCAGCAAGAAGAAGGGTAGAGATGTGTAGCACTGCCGCAATTTCCAGCTCCCAGTGAAACCGGAAAAATGATGAGGTAAGCTTTCAATTGAAAAACAGGTCAGGTTTTATTGCAGGGTGGTGCAGCAAGGGGACAACGGAGCAACACTAACGCACCTACGCGTTTCGTGCACTAAGCACTTTATCAAGGTGACAAACATACACGATACTGCATAATTTATACTCACCTGGACTGTGCCTCGCGCTACCTGGTGTGACGTCATCGTCCCGCGTCGCAACGGGTCGCGGTGACGCTGTGTGCACAGCCATTGGCTCAGCCAGTCAGGTGGTATACTGGATTTTTTCTGACTGTCTTTTTTTCACTTTTTTTTCCCTAAAACAAACTTTATTAACAATACATGAACAACACTTAAATAAAAACAAATTAAAATCACATATGAAATAATATATTAGCAGTGGATCAACACAAGTATAACCAGTGTGAGCTTGAAACATTAAGGGGCACATATGAATAAGTATAAATTTATAAAGGAATACTCAGAAAAGCCCCATATAGATAGCATGTTTTGGTATATACTTGAGTGAGTGATGCTTGATAGTTCGTGAAGTGAATATGATCAGAAGTCAGTCTGTACAGTGAATACAGTTGATGGGAACAAATATTAAATTGAAGTGTACCTCTAGAGATGTAATCCATAGAACACTAATGATAATGTTAATAATATATTCCCTGCACAGATGACTATTATGAAATAGAACCTGATCTCTTGTGTGGATAATACAATATCGTTTATATACTTAATCATATGCCATATGTGAATAACATATATCAATAACATATAACATGAGATATGATAAATTGCTTGCATTATAATTACAAAGGCATGAACACGGATTGGGAGAGCATATAATAATTCAATTAATTAAACGAATAATACTAATTGATATTAAAAAATGAAAAATATTACTAAGCTCTATTTGTCCAAATAGGAGTGTGTAATTACATATTAATAACAATAATGATGTTTTAATAATATTATGCAATTCAACGTAGACAAAGCAGGGCAATGTGCTATAAACATGCTATCTATATGGGGCTTTTCTGAGTATTCCTTTATAAATTTATACTTATTCATATGTGCCCCTTAATGTTTCAAGCTCACACTGGTTATACTTGTGTTGATCCACTGCTAATATATTATTTCATATGTGATTTTAATTTGTTTTTATTTAAGTGTTGTTCATGTATTGTTAATAAAGTTTGTTTTAGGGAAAAAAAAGTGAAAAAAAGACAGTCAGAAAAAAATCCAGTATACCACCTGACTGGCTGAGCCAATGGCTGTGCACGCAGCGTCACCGCGACCCGTTGCGACGCGGGACGATGACGTCACACCCGGTAGCGCGAGGCACAGTCCAGGTGAGTATAAATTATGCAGTATCGTGTATGTTTGTCACCTTGATAAAGTGCTTAGTGCACGAAACGCGTAGGTGCGTTAGTGTTGCTCCGTTGTCCCCTTGCTGCACCACCCTGCAATAAAACCTGACCTGTTTTTCAATTGAAAGCTTACCTCATCATTTTTCCGGTTTCACTGGGAGCTGGAAATTGCGGCAGTGCTACACATCTCTACCCTTCTTCTTGCCACATCGGTTTTGAGGAATTTTGTCCCATTCCTCCTTACAAAACTGCTTCAACTCAGTGACATTTGAGGGCTTTCTTGTATGGACAGCTCGCTTCAGGTCCTGCCACAACATTTTGATGGGGTTTAGGTCTGGACTTTGATTAGGCCATTCTAAAACATGGAATTCTTCTTCTGCAGCGTCTTTTGTAGATCTGCTTGTATGTTTAAGATCATTGTCTTGATGTATGACCCAATTACGTTTCTGCTTCAGCTGACGGACGGATCACCAGAAATTCTCCTCTAGAATCTTCTGATTCAATGCATAATTCATGCTTGTGTCAATGATGGCAAGCCGTCCAGGTCCTGAGGCAGCAAAGTAGTGCCAAACCATCACACTCCAACCACCATGCTGGACAGTTGGGATGAAGTTCTGTTCAAACGCAGTGTTTGGTTTTCGCCAAACATAACATTTTTCATTGAGGCCATTAAGTTCTTCCGTTGACTTGTCTGTTCAGAGAATGTTGTACTAGAAGTCTTGTGGACCATCTATGTGCTCTTTGGCGGATTTCAGATGTGCAGTAATGTTATTTTTAGAGAGCAGTGGTTTCCTCAAGGCTATCCTTCAAGGAACACCATTCTTGTTCAGTCTTTTTCTGATTGTTGAGTAATGAACACTCAAATTAGCCACGGCAAGAGTGGCCTGCAGATGCTTGGATGTTACTCTGGGGTTCTTTGTGACTTCCTTGATGATTTGCCGGTTTGTTCTTGAAGAGATTTTGGTAGGGTGACGTCTCCTGGGTAGAGTAACTGTGGTCTTGAACTTTCTCCATTTGTAGACTGTCTGACAGTGGATTGGTGGAGCCACGAATCCATAGAAATGATTTTGTAACCCTTTCTAGACTGATAAGCATCAATAACTGCTTTTCTGAGGTCCTTAGGAATTTCTTTTAATTGTGGCATGACGTGTTTCCACACACCTGTATGGTGAAGACCAAACTCACAAAGTTTCTGATCTTTATATAGGGTGGGGCCTCCCAAACTCACATATACATAATTATTTAAACACCTGATTCTAACTATTCCCTTTAATTTAGCGGATAAAACCAGGGTTTCACTTACTTTTGCACATACCCTGACTTAATTACTCATTGTTTGTCTAATTAATACATCATTTTGTTTCAATAGATATGCAATTGGTTAATATAAACCATATTGGATATTTAAGAAAAGACTGGTTTTGATTGAAGAAGGTTATCATGGAAAAACTGTGGAATTTCCATATTTATTATTGAGGTTCACAAATGTTTTCTCGCTACTGAATATGAATCAATGCAGAAAATGTTATGCTATGTTGGTGAAACCAGCCCCAAACTTAAAACCAGAATGCACCTAAACAGACACATAACATTATGAAGAAGGAAGGTTTTGCACTCCAGTGTTACATCACTTCTCACAGCCAAGGCCAACGAGAGGGGGGGAGGGAAGCCAGTACAAATTACCAGGGCCCGGTGGTCCAGAAGGGGGCCCGGGGACTGACTATGTTGCATATGATTTTGTCTCTCGGTAGTATCATTATTAGTCAATTGTTTTTGACATCCATTGTAAAATCGGTGAATTTCAAAGAAAATAATAATGATATACAAAATTCAGTAATCAGCTTATATAGACTTATCAACCAAAGAACAACTAATTACATATTAATAACAGAATATAAATATAATTCTTAACAAAATATCTATTTCATGTTCAATGCACGCACAATTCTAAATAACGGCTTTGCAAACTTGTGCCTTGAACCGAGCATTTCCAACTCTATACCCAAAATTCGCTTTGACACTATGACAGTGCAGTCTCATCTTATTATGCGCAATAGCATTTGAATATTTTCGTAAGTGAACACTGTGCGAATACAACAAAGTTTTTGTGTGATACACATTGTGTTGTTTTACACATACAAGTTTAACATTTAAAATGTATGGTTAGTTCAGCAACGATCATGTGGGATTTTATATTATTGATATTAGTTCTTAGGATCATAATATTCTCAACAGGTATGAATATTATCATATTTATTATTAACATAAAAATGAGATAACGCATTTATTTTATATTGCAGGGAATTTAAAATAACTATAATACAGTACATTTTTTTTATTTTACATAACAATTTTTTTACCCCTTTTCAATTCTTACCATGGATTATCATCACAAATCTGGTGCAAAAAACCCAGAAAGAACAAAAAAGAAAGAGAAAAAAGCTGCTGTAGGTCGAAGAACTCTTGAATGTCTCGGAAGTACCATCTCCTCTCATCCTCATTCGTCTGAAGATCAGAAAGGAAATCAGTTAGTTACAGTACAAGTGAAGTTGAAATTGTTTCAAAAGAAAGAATTGAAAAAAGAGAAAATGACGAAGTAAATAAGAATACTGTAGCTCTAATAAGGAAAGTGGTTCTAGTAATATAGCAACTTGTTAATCGAGCACTTCACTATCTTCGGAACCCCTATACACTTCTGCAGATAAAACTGACGTTACCGTCACCGAGGCTTGTTCCGCTTCTTGCTCGACAAAAATAATATCACCAACTTCTGAAGTTGCGCTAAATAACAACGAGACTCTATTACATTTTTTTATTAAATGTTGTTTACATTTTTTATATGTTCTTTAAGAATAAATGTTTTCTTTTCCTATTCCATGTTTCATGTACCAGGCAGGGCATATTTGTTTTTTGTTTTTGCACATGAATACAAATCCTGTGTAAAGATTTTTACCCGGTCCGGCCTTTAAAACAAATTTCACCGGGGGCCGAACCTGCTCTCGATAGCCCTGCTCACAGCCAGATCATTCCATAAATGATTTAAAAATCCAAATAATCAATAAAAAGTTTAAAAAACTTTAAGAATTGAAAACATTTGAACTCAAAATGATAATGCTCTTCAACGCTAAAAAAAGAGGACTTAATGCTTATATGTGGTTTCTTATGTAACGGGGCTTCCCCCACTCGGTGGGAGATTTATCCATTACTGGTCATGTGATGCGTGATACCTGCTGGTAACAGGAGGGCTGAGTCGTCCGCTGATGGTAGTGGGGACACAGGTCTAGGCTTCTGTGGTTCATACCCCACATATTTCTTTAGCAGTGCAGCGCCTCCGTCTGCCGTAGGCTCCAGGAGCTGATGGTGATCTCCCACGGTAGAACGTATTACCTCTCCCCCCAGTAGGGTCACGCACCAGGCAGGTGGTATATGCAAACAGGAACGGGTTTATTACTCTTCTGCACAATTACAGGAACATGGCAGGTTCTGCCCGATGCAGTCTCACAGCTATCACTGAAAGATGGTCCCTGGACTGTCACTACAGGCCAAGGGCACCCGCAGCCGTCCTAGCTCTTCCCCACCTCCCTAGTAGAGGCAGAGTTATGGTCCACACCCACTTTCCCCCAGGGGAAGAGGACTGGATAAGGCCCAATCTCAGCCTTTCCACTGTGCGACCTGCCTTCCTCAGTGGGGAAGGACAACCTACAAATTTGGGGCGGTACTGCCTTTAAGTACTGCCAGGAGGAGGGCACCAGGTCTGGCTCATGAATGATTGGTCATGCCCAGGCCTGATGTCACCGCCTCTCGCTGTCACTCAAATGCAGCTCCTCAGAGGGGAAAACCCCATATCAACTACTGGCAACCTGATTGTACCAGGGTTTACTGCCAGGCCAAGGGCAGAATAATAGCCATCAGGTGACCTGGCTACACTTACATACTATCATAATTTGTTGTTATGTTTCTCTCTGCCTCTGTTACTTTTACAATGTATCCCGTTCTCCCCCTCCCCCCCCCCTCCCCTGCATCCCCTCACTCCTTCACACTGCTGATGGATGTTTGGTCCTACATGCTCTCAACATGTCTCACTATTCCTTTCATTCATTTATTGCCCTGTCTGTTTATTTACTATTCCCTCTGCCAGACCTTCTCTATCTCATCTGCCTTAGACTGTTACCTTGGATTTTACATCTTTGTTAAACTCATGGAATCTCTGTAAATCAGTATCTCTGACCTGAGGAAGAGAGAACTCTCAAAAGATTGTCTTATAATATACTTTTTTTAGTCCAAATAAAAAAGTTATCACCTAACACTGAAGAAGCCAGTTAAATAAAAAGCCAATTTTAGCACAGCATGTCCAAAATGTGGGTAATATTTTTACAAGGTAATAGTTTCAATTAGAGCTCAAAGACAGCACTTATTATAGTTTAGAGTGATTACAAAAGGCGTACTGTGCTTGTTACAAAATCACATACAGTACAGAACACAGGGTCAGAGTTTATAAAATAAAGTAAAAGAGAAAGCCTATACTGTACATTACACACAAAAGTCTTGCAGCAGATCCTTCAAGGGGCTCTGAAATCCAAATATGAGATGCATGCACACAATATGCTCCACTAGGTGGATCTGACCTGTGAGATTTCAAGACAAATTGTTATACCCAAAATCTGTTTTGCTGTGTGAGAGATTCCAGATCCCCTGACAGGCTTGTGTGGGTGTGGCCTGTCACCCATTTGTCACTTTCTCTTTGCAGACACAGTAGATGCCTTGGGAGAAGGGATTAACACGTTTCCAATGTAATCAGAGTATTAAATACTCCATAACTCTCTCCCCGTTTAGGGATGGGCACATTTTTTGCCAAAGTTCAAATTCACAGGAAAATTTTTAATTTTTTCGTGAGTTAAAAAAAACAAGTGAAAAAAAAAAACCAGCCACCTTTGGTCACTAAGATTTGCTAAATCTAAAACTTCATACAGTAGAAACTCTTGTTTGCAAGAGTCCAAAGTTGCTGATATGCCAACCCAAGCACACAATTATACAACATATGAAGATAAACAAAAAAGGCGAACACTTGAGATATATGGGAAATATGCTTGTTTGGATATGCAAAGTATATTTAAATAACAAATTAGCATATATTCCCCATATTTCAGGTTCTGGACAAAGTTTTAAAAACAAATTTTAGGGCCCAAGGACAGACTTTAATGCATCAAGGTATTTTTTAAGAACAAAATGTTTAAACGAACTTTTGCTGGTTTGCCAAGAAATAGAAAAAGACATTCACTCATGTCTACCTGCATCTTTGCCGTCAGAGGAATTTGATTAGTGTATATTGTACGTATCCCAATGGACAATCCTCTCCATACCCTTGAAAGTGAAACTACTTCTCAGATCTGTGAAAATAGTATATTTTCTCACATTTTATATGATTACGATTGTGTGCATTTGCCATTTACAGAATTATACCCGACATCCATGAGAACTGAACAGGAATGACCTCAATGTTTCTCTAATTATAACAATATAGTGTCCCGGCAATGACTTTCCAGGCCTGGATTCGGGGAGGTGTTATAACTTGTCTTTGAAGCTAACCAAACTAGATGGGCATCTCTCCCCTTGACACATATGGGTGCATACAACCCCTCTACTCAGGTTTTTTGTCAGTTTAATATAAACAGTTAAGTATGGTCAGTTTCTTAACAAACAGAATGTACTTCTGTAATTGGTTGATTGCCTCTTTGAACCATTGACCCATAATGATTTGTGACACACTCCTGTATTTTGCCATAACTACAAACAATTCGTTTAGAAAGGAGGTTAACCTCTTGGTTGCCATAGTGCACACAAACTTTAACCCTTACATGGCTTTATCGTGGTCAGCCATGTTTAGGACAAACTGGTTACCTTGTAAGCATGGCAAATGGCCATGATATTATGTTACTTATAGTACATTATTATTGTAGCCAAGCTTTCACCAGTCATTTCTTATCCAAGAAAACTGTGCAGCTGTTTATATAGGCAAGTGTTGTCATTTAGTAACAGATAGAGTTTCAAGTGTTATATTGACTCACCCAAGATAACCGAGATTCATCATCCAAAAGATCGAAAGTCCTCATTCTAACACTTTTTATTAGTCTTTGGGGAAATTAATTTCACCTGTCACCAGTTTTGTTTCTTGTGCATTAACATAATCTCATTCTGCATGCATGCCAGTTTAAATCTCTTTCCATGCACTGATTTGCTATTTACACTACAGGCCTCACAAATGTAAAGGGATATTGGCTACCAACTTAATGAGAAAAATGTATTTCTATCCAGTGGGTGGCTGCCCTACTAGCTCATTAACATTAATCAGTGACTGACACTTTCTCAATATTAGAATGATTTAATTCCCTTTGATACTTTCTGAGATGCTGTTTAAGCTTAAATAAACAGTGTATTTTACATTGTTTGTAGACAGTGCAATTAGTTGAGACAAGAATGGAGGTGCTCACTGGTGTATTATAAAATAGGTTGCATGGATCATGGATGAGTATTTGAGCCATATATCTCCACTATGGAAAATTATGTGATGTTCAGTACAAACTACATTGCTGTCTGTCTTCCTTTAACCCAATCACCAAAATAAATTTATCAGGAGGCATCCTGCTAGTAATAACACATAGAGCATGTGAGAGTTCTGCAGTTTGCCACCCTAGTATGCCCTGCTTTAATTGACTACATCTTTGTCTCCTGGGATGTGACTGTGTCGTTCAGATAACCATTTTAAAACACAGACAGACTTGCAGTTTAATGAATAACATATCTCCATATTTAGAAGACATCTATAATAAATGAAAAATAGATCACAGTTTATTATTTTTCTGAACAGCATATGGTACGTGTGTGTCAATGATCAATTGTACTGTATTTTATGTTGACATTTTTCATCACTTTCCTGTCCATGTACAGTAGTTGTCTTGATCTGTACATTCATGTCCCTTAAACTTAATTGCACATATATACATCACTTATGTAAAACACGCTTTGTTCAGTGTTATTGGACTTAATGTATATATAGAGAAACCTGCTTATAGTAGATACTGCAGATGCTACCCTGCTCAAACATATATAGAGGGAGAAGAGAACCAAACAGTGAAGGGAGGGTAGTGCTCACAGGGAATGGGGTATTGACAAATTGGATAACGAAAGAATCCCTATATTGTGGCACTTCGAGAAAAATCACCCTAGTTAAAACGTAATATTTATTATATAATTTAAAGTAAAACTCTTTGGAAAAACCACAGGTGCAGGACAAAAAGCTAGATAAAATAAATTAAAAGAACGGAGAGGTGTGGTGAGGGTACTAATAGAGCAATATTCTGTAAATACCTTCTTATTAAACTTGATTTAACCCTTTAATTGTGTATGGGTAGCCTGTCTGTATCCTGAGTGAGTAGGTGTAGTTAAGATAATGTTATATCTCAGATCCCTTATAACCAATCGTGTAAAAGATGTAGATTGGATAGGATATATTAAGCGAACAAATGCACTTGCCTAGACAAGTAGAAAGAACCCCTATGAACAAGCACTCATGTGATAGTGTATATAATATAAAAAAAATAACCTTTATTAGTGTATATGGGTATAACGAGTGAAAGACTAAAAACACAACACGATTAAAAAGGTATTAAATAGGCTACCTCCCAGTCGTAATAATAAACTGGTAGAGGTAGTAAGTGAAGGAACTAGAGATAACTGGCACCTAACACGAATATAATCAAATCAAAATGTAGATGGTGCCTCAGTGTGGTGAGTATGTATGAAAAGGTGTGGTATCTATCTGTGGTATATCAGACCGTCACACACTTTTAGAGAGGCTTAAGGTAAACGTAAAGTGCACCTTGTAAGTAATGGATAAAGCCTAGTAAGATGGATACTAAAGGTAAATAGTACTCAAATATAGGGTGTGAAGTGGACAAAACTTAAATAAATAAAATAGTCCTTCAAGGCAACGCAGGATAGAAGTAAAAAGTAACCAAGGAATAGGCTACTGTGTAGCTGAGATAATGAGACTGTTAAGTGGAAGCCTTGAACTCATTATATAGCTGTTTTCACACAAGGTCTCCTTCTAGGCAGACTGACATTACTGTATGAACGTGTCAGAATGCCAGAGTCTGATGAGAGCAGAAAGGGAATATAAATAGGTAATGAACTGCTGCTTGGCTCCTTTATGAGGGCAGCAAAATTAGGGCAGAAAGGCTGTCTAATCAGTACATATATGTTGTATAACGGGTTACAGTGTAGAAACTTTTCGAGTAATGTACAGATGCCTAAAACAGGTTGCTTGGTATATGCGACCTGTATGTGCAGTGTGGAGTCAGTGATAGTACCCTGCAGCTAACCAGTAGTGTAACAATCAAAAGTAGTAAATGTGTAGCTGCTATATATGGTAGATCAGTCACAGCTCCACTCAAAGTGTGCAGATGTGAATTACAGGTCGCTAAGTCTATGTGACCTGTGTGTGCGGTATGGAGTCAGTGATTGTGTCCTGCAGCCACTCGGTAGTACAAAAATCAGAATGGAATGATGCCTGGGTGGCTGCTGTATGAGGACAGTAAATCACGGCTCCAAAGAAACAGCGTCTGTGAAGCTCCACTCGGCATGGTGTATTCATGAACACCACAGAACATTATACTGCCGGGTGGGGTAGGCTGAGACCCTAACTAATACAGCAGCAAATCTCCTCACAAAAAATATCGAGGGAGGCTGCCTCAGGATAGAGCTAGACACCGCCGCACCGTCACGTGTGCTGATGTCACAGAGGAGCGCCCACCACCGACGATCGTTTTGCGTCACGCTGACGCTTTCTCAAGGTGGCCCCCGCCTCTACAATATCCAGGAATTTAAGTAGCCAGGCGTTGCCATGGCAGCGATGGCGCTGAGGTGAGTATATCAATCTATTGGATTAAAGAGATGTGTTGTGTTAATATTTATTGCTGTTTAGTGTAATTAGGTTGGCTTCATGATAGTACATCAATCCGATGAAAACCATTAAGACACAGATAGATGAATAGTGGAGCAAGTGAATCAGTTAAGTATATATAGAGGTATATATAGTCAGGACTTCACCAGTAAACAGCTGGGAACAGAGATGGCAGTAAAGTGAGGTAAACATTATTGTTCGTGCAAATTCCTCATTAATACAGCAAAAAACTTCTTGTTAAAGTTCATCCGAACGAAACGCGTAGAAGGTTTGCTGCTGTTCCACACCATATGATTCCCCAATAAAGGATTTTTATTGCAAGACCTGCTCTCCTCGTTTTGCTGTGCGCTGCACACCCTGGCTTTTGAGGGCAAACCTCCATGATGACTACTGGTAATCCTGCATACTTACCAGGTTTACTGCCAGCATGAGAAAGAGATATGTACACCAATTTTACACATGGCTACATTCTCCCCCTGGTGGAACCCAACGGCCCGGCTGGGATCTAAATTTGCAGAACCTTCCTTCAGGTAGCACTGCAAAACACAACAATACACATTACAGTACATATCTTCATCATAAAATAATAACAGATACATCCTAATGTAGATGTATAACAACCAGGATTACTCCCTGAGGGAGTATCCATTAGTGGTACTACCATACCCTCTTAAGATGGCCTACGCACAGCATGGTCCACTGGGTTTAGAGCAGCAATGCTGTAACACTCTGGGTGACATACTGGACAACCACAAACAGCCCATAACTCTGGCCTGGATGCTAGTGGACTGAGAGGATCATGCCCATACACTTCCTTAAGGCATTTCCTGGAGATGTAAGCTATCCTTTCTGCTGTCTCAGTATACCAATTTTCATCTGATACTTCACGATCCCAATTTTCTATGGAACTATAAGTATCCCAATTCTCCTCGTCTGATCCTTCCTCATCATCAGAACTATATCCTCTATCCTCATCAGTGGAATCCATCTCAAACTCAATTTCTCCCTCCCTTGGATGGTGAAAATAAAGTAATAGCTTTTGGCGATCCCTGGCAACCCTTGCCGACACTGGAGGTACATAGGGGGTTCCCCAGGCAATAGGCACAATATGAGCAACATTACCCAAATCCCCAGAAGACACTCCTGTGGACCTAGAATTGGACCCAAAGCGCTTAGGCCTATATTTTATATTAGCATTGCAATCCGTATTACTCGTACAAGATGACTCTTTTCTCCTATGCATTTCCCACCCCGCTCCCTCATCGGATGTAAAGCAATCACCCCAGTCCAGGTTCTCCCCAGTCCGTTCATCAGCGCTGCCCTGTGACTCCCCAGACCACCCTTGGCTCGATCGGGACCCCGAGGGAGACGTGACAGGGGTAGGGGCTTTAACTATGGCCGGGGGTTGAGCATAGGGAAATACTGCCGGCATACGCGGGGCTACGACCCGCAACTGTTCGCTACCTTGCCCGGTACCAGCGAACTGGCACTCCGGTTCACTCGTGTCCTTGTTCCATCCGGTTCCGCTGTGCCCACCGGAAATGATGTCATGGATCTCGCGGGACTCGCCATCTTGCGTTGGGTTCTCCACCGGAACCTCTTCCTCCAGAACGACGGGAGCGATCCCCATACTCCGGGATCAACAGGTTCTTTCCGGACCACGCACGGGGCTTCAGCCGTCAGCATGGCTGTGTCCGCTCCCGCCTCCTCGGTCTGCCCTGGTACGAAGGGCTGCATGGCCCCTAGGTAGTGAATGCCACATTGGGGACACCTTGCCGTGGTGCTAGCTTCCCCGCCGGGTAACCTGCACTGCACTGCATGCACAGGCACCGCAATGTCTCTTTGTCCCCAGCCGTGACTACCAGGAAGCCTCCTGGCAATGAATAGGGATATACCCCAATGTCCATCTCGCTCTTTGTAGTGCTGGTTACGGGAGACACTTTGCACCGTGGTCTCTCCTGTTCACCAGCTCCTCGCAACTGTGGGACAGGAAGCTCACATCCAGCTCCTCCCTCAGACAACTCGGGTCTCGCTTGGCAGAGGTAGAGACCCCTCCCCCTGGTGAATATTTGGGGAGGGTCCCACAAGTTAACTGGATGCCCCGGCACAGGGGCTGAACTTTTCACAGTCCTGGGGGGCGCGGCCTCCGATTTCGTGCCACTACCCCCTGAGTGTAACTCCTTATTTGGCGCCAATCCCGGCCAATTTCCTGCAGCCACCTTGCTTGCAAAATCCTTGTCCTCTTTTCCGCGGGCAGCACTGATTACAGGAACTACTTTCTGTAATGATACGGCCGGTTCACCAGCTCCTTGCTCCGCTGGAGTCATGCCCACGGGGCATAATTGGAAACCACTCCCCCTGGTTGAGATTAGGGGGAGGTTCCATAGATTTATCGGGTGACCCAGCACTGGGCTGAGCTGGTCATAGTCCAAGAAGGCGCGGCAGCAGCTTTCGCGCCATACCCCCATCAGGGCAGGGTTTTCCTGTTGGCGCCACTCCTGGCCAACTCTCTGCAAGTCCCGCATTTGCAGATTTTTCTGCAACTGGCCCACGCTGTCTCCCAGGGAAGCTGGAGCCGCCATTTTGATTTGCATCGCCAATCTCTTTAGCAACTGAGTTAGCTTTTTGTGTGTTGTACGCTGACTGGCAAGCAAATTCACCATTCTCCCCACACATTACGACAATGTCCTCCTTGCTATCATCCGGAGTAATACTCCGCGGCCCTAGGCAGGACCAGAACGGCGCGGCCACAGTTTTCGCGCCACTCCACAACAGGCTTGCCAAAGTCACATCAGTAGCTTGCTCTTCAGCGGAACGCACACTACATGCGGCTCCCTCCATCTGCCTCCGTCCGCCATTTTGACTTTCCGCACCACGCGGATTCTCCAATTTTGCGGTCGCCATTTCGTTGCTGTACTTTCGATTATTGTACATGGAGCTCCTCTCTGCGGGCAGCTACCACACCGGTACAATAAAGATTGCCTTGATGCACCACCTTGTGTACCTAATGTAGGCTGACTCGTGTTTGCACTACCTCAGGCTAGGCTCACACTCTCAGTGTCTGCTGTATCTCCTTCCTCCCAGTCTGTGCTCCCTTCGGTAAGTGGTCTGGAATGGGCTAGAGTACTCTGCTCTTCCATGCAGTACTTGAGCGTCTACCTACTGTTGGCTAGCCTAGCGCAAACCCTCTCCAGAATTCCTGACCACGTTAACAGGCTATCCCTTTAGGCATCCTACCAACTAGCACTGCCTCAAGGTGACTAGGACAGCTATAGCCCAGCTCCAAACCCCCAACTCCTTTCAGGCCCCCTAGGTCGTCCCTGCAAACTGACAATCTCCATCAGCCCCCTGACTACCCCTAGGTCCGTCCCCAACACAGCACAAAGTGGCAGCAGACACTCTCCCTGTTTCCCAGTGTGCCTAGCAAAAGCCTGTCCCTGTTGACAGGTCATCTCAGCAGCTCCTCCAAATGTAACGGATTTTCTGGCCTAGCCTGACCCACCCAATCTCACATTGGCCCCTGTGGTCTAACCAGTCCCCATTACAGTGTAGTGTCTGGTGGTGCACCTGTTGGCAACAGGACTCCTGAGTCTCCCGCATGATTTGTGTGGGGATTGCCAACCCAGACAGGCAGCTGAGGTAATATACTTGAGTCCTACCTATATCCAGTGCAGCGCCTCCACCTCATCAGGATCCCTGCATCCGCAAGGGGATGGTTCTGATGAGGAACTCCTTCTTGGTGATGCTTTCCCCTGCTGAGTAATTCCAGACTCACACAGTGAAGTGTCTTTATTCAAGGTCATCTTTATTGGCATGGTGGTATGGGCAGCTGCCCCTCACAGCTATCAGCTTAGCCGCTCATTCCTTTGCTGCATGCCATCTGGAAAGTTCCTCCTTCTCCTAAGGGAGTTGCTTTCCACCTCTCCCCTTAGGGAGATTCAACAGCTTCTCTGTCTCTCTGCTCAGAGCTGCACAGACTCACAGCTCTTGCATCAGCCTCTACAACATTGTTGCAGACCTCCACATGACTCTCCTGAACAGAGTCAAAACACCAACTGAACTGAACCACTAACTTTAGGCAGTGCTGTGTCTTATATCACCTCAGGAACAGGCACATCTCTGATGTCACTAAGGGTGGACACCAAGCATGTTGTCACTTCCTTTGGGACATATGACACCTCACCAGGGTTTGAGGGCAAACCTCCATGATGACTACTGGCAATCCTGCATACTTACCAGGTTTACTGCCAGCATGAGAAAGAGATATGTACACAATTTTACACATGGCTACACCCATATACACTAATAAAGGTTATTTTTTTTATATTATCTACACTATCACATGAGTGCTTGTTCATAGGGGTTCTTTCTACTTGTCTAGGCAAGTGCATTTGTTCGCTTCATGACCCCACCACCCCTGGCACCATCTCACTGACTGTAGCTAGAGCTTACCTCCCCTCCCCCATTGCCGATTTATTATAGGATTATATTACACACAATCTCAGTGGAACATGTCACTGGTGAAGAGGTATTAGTGTAAGGTTAAGCTTGGCTAAATATAGTTGGTTGCTGATGTAGAGCAACCATACATATAGCCCTGGCTGTCTAATAGTATCAGTATATCCAACCTCTAACAGGACAAGCTTATACAAGTATGGTGATAGAGAAGGCTAACCCTAAGGTCTGAGTGCTCTTGCTGCCTACGGACGCAGTCTGCGAAGCACTCAGGCGGTATACAGGCCCACACCTCTCCGATGAGCCGACGTCACATGATGGTGACGTCAGACGTACCCTATGTACATTTCACCATAACTGGCTTCATCGGGGGCACAGTAGTTGTCTTGATCTGTACATTTGTGTCCCTAAAACTTAATTGCACAGATATACATCACTTATGTAAAACAGGCTTTGTTCAGGTATTTTTGGACTTAAAGCAAATTCCGCGTTGGAGCAGTTTTAGCGGGTGAAGGTATAATATGCATCAAATTCTCCCAATATGAGATTTAATCCCTTCAGTGCGCTAATGACGTGCGTTGTGCAGCAAGAATTGCCTCCCCAAGGTCCTTATGTCATACACTGTACTTCATTGCCCTTTGATAATTTTTTATGGGTCTGTTCACACCCGGAGCACCAATCACATACCACACAAGGGGGAGCCTGACTCGTCTCTGTCACATCCGGTCCGACGGACGGAAATAATAACTGATTATGTGACTGCTCAGAAGTGAGTCAGCTGAGCGTTCACATGATCCAAAAGTGCCAGAAGGTGTCTCCATAGTAGTTTTTTACAGCATGGAATCCAGTGGGTACTCCAGAGCTAAACGACACTATTATGTTGCAGCTTCCTATTGACCTGAGATTTGGCAACCATTTTGTTTCCCCTGATGGAGATTTAGTCCCATTAACTTCAACGGTAAGTATCTCGGTAACCAGGGGTTTCTTTGGAGTTGAAAATAGTTGTATGTTGGTCAAAGGTAATCCCCGTAAAAAAAAAGTGAAGGGTTAAATATATATATTACTAGCTGAGAGACCCGGCGTTGCCCGGGATGTAAATGCGTAATAGGTAGTATTATTTATAAATCGTGGAACAATAGGTGAGTATTTGTTGTAAAGGTTTCAGGGGGGGGAGAAAGGGGAGCGGGGCGGGGGGGGAGAAAAGGGAGCGGGGGGGGGAGAAAGGGGGAGCGGGGGGGGGGGGAGAAAGGGGAGCGGGGGGGGGGGAGAAAGGGGAGCGGGGGGGGAGAAAGGGGAGCGGGGGGGGAGAAAGGGGAGCGGGCGGGGGGAGAAAGGGGAGCGGGCAGGGGAAGGGGGAGCGGGGGGGGAGAAAGGGGAGCGGGGGGGAGAAAGGGGAGCAGGTGGGGGGAAGGGAGTGGGGTAAAGGGGAGTGGGGGGGGTAAAGGGGAGTGGGGGGGGAAAGGGGAGTGGGAAAGGGGAGTGGGAAAGGGGAGTGGGAAAGGGGAGGAGTGGGAAAGGGGAGTGGGGGGGAAAGGGGAGTGGGGGGGAAAGGGGAGTGGGGGGGGAAAGGGGAGTGGGGGGAGGGGAAAGGGGAGTAGGGGGGGGGGGAAGGGGAAGTGGGGGGGAAAGGGGAGTGGGGGGGGGGGGAGAAAGGGGAGTGGGGGGGAAAGGGGAGTGGGGGGGGAAAGGGGAGTGGGGGGGAAATGGGAGTGGGGGGGGAAAGGGGAGTGGGGGACGGGAAAGTGGAGTGGGGGACGGGGAAAGGGGAGTGGGGGGGGGGGAAAGGGGAGTGGGGGGGGTGGAGAGCAGTGGGCATATGTATTGTCATAATTTATGTATGGGCATTTCCCCCCTCTTCTCCGTGCGTCCGTCCCCCTGCTGGTTCGGCTGGTGCCCCCCCCCGGTTCCCCGTGACTCCCCCCCGTTCCCTGTGACTCGCGGCTCGCCCCTCCCCCCCCCCCCCCCGTTCCCCGTGACTCGCGCTCCTCCCCCCCCCGGCGCCCGCTTGGTCCCCCGATGTGCCGTCCGGCTGAACGGCGGTAGGGAGCGCCCTGTGTGGGCCTGAGACTCGCGCGCACCCCCCCGGCGCCCGCTTGGTCCCCCGATGTGCCGTCCGGCTGAACGGCGGTAGGAAGCGCCCTGTGTGGGCCTGAGACTCGCGCTCCCCCCCCCCGGCGCCCGCTTCGTCCCCCGATGTGCCGTCCGGCTGAGCGGCGGTAGGAAGCGCCCTGTGTGGGCCTGAGGCTGAGGCAGCATGCGCAGTGGGCCTGAGGCTGAGGCGGGACGCGCAGTGTGCCTGAGGCTGAGGCGGGACGCGCAGTGGGCCTGAGGCTGAGGCTGGACGTGCAGTGTGCCTGAGGCTGAGGCGGGACGCGCAGTGAGCGGCTGGGGTAGGAGGGCCGTGCTTCCCGTCCGGAGCCAGTGCAGGGCGGCGCACGTGATGGGGGGGGGGCGGACAGAGGGGGTGTGTGTGTGTATAGAGCTGCTGTGTTGTGTGTGTGTGTGTGTGTATAGAGCTGCTGTGTTGTGTGTGTGTGTGTGTGTGTGTGTGTATAGAGCTGCTGCGTTGTGTGTGTGTGTGTGTGTGTGTGTGTGTGTATAGAGCTGCTGTGTTGTGTGTGTATAGAGCTGCTGTGTTGTGTGTGTGTGTGTGTGTGGCCCGTCACTCCGCCTCAGGCCAATGAGAGGTGTGCGGGGGGCGGGCGGCCCAAGGGACCAATGAGATTTCCCCTAGGGACACCGGACATCCAGGCATACAGTGCTTTCACTAATATAGTATAAGATTAGGAGGAGGAACTGCTCCTTTGACCTGTAAGTATGCACCTGTAGGAATGCAAATGCTGTATATATCCATACCAAACGAAATAGACTCAACCCTTAGGACCTCTCTTTTACCCTATTATCATCCAAGTACTTGTGGGCCCATGTAATAATACTTTTAAACAAAAAAATGCTTCTAATGTTATACTTATAACAACCTACAGCAGCGGTGCTCAAACTGGGGGATTAACTGCAGGGGGCGCGGGGTTTACAGAGGCCCCACGCGCTTTTTGAAGGCACTTAAATTAAGTGTCAGGGAACGACCAAGGCCTTTGTAAACCTTACTTACCGTGGTTCAGCCGGCATGTGGAGATGAGTCGCCATGCGCCGCGAGGTCATGCGACGTCACGTTGCTATGGCAACGTGACGTCATGACGCTCAGACACTTTGAACCACGATAAAGAGGAGGGAGGGGGCAAGCGGAGAACAGGACAGGCAGCAGGGGGCGCAGGGGAAAAAGATTGCGCTCCCTTGACCGAAAGTGTTAGTACCGTATTTGCCCGATTATAGGGCGAACCTGAAAATAATCCGACCCTCTAATTTTAAAAGCAGCTGGAAACAAAAACAGTTTACAAACACACACACTCTCACACACGCACACTCTCACACTCACACGCACACTCTGTATGTGTGTCTGTTTGACCTACCTGCCAAAAGCAACATGGCTGCCTCAGGCCCCCAAGGCACAGCTTCCTCTATTTTACCTGCCAACCTAATACATTCGACTGCTGATTGGCTTGCAAAGTAGGCAGAGCCAGATTATAAAGTGAGTATGAATTTTTCAATTTAATGGTATTAAAAAAAAACATTGCCTTATAATCGAGCCAATACGGTACTTTGTGGTGAAAAGGTTGCCGTACTCTATGTGAAATTTTCCTTCTAGTTAGTCCAGAGGCAGAACTTGGATTAAGCCAGCGGAGCAGCTGCCCGGGCCCTATGGCAGAGGAGGGCCCTATGGCAGAGGGGGGCCCGCCTCCCGGTTGTCCGATCCCTGAAGTCGGCCACTTGGCTGGGCTACTCTCCGCCACCAAGATGTCTGTCCCCATGATCCACAGGTAAGGCCTGGATTGGAGAAGGCAGAGGGGGGAGAGGAAGTGAGAGAGGGGGACGGGGTGAGTGTGAGAAAGGGAGGAATAAGAGAGGGGGAGAATGAGAAAGAGGAGGGGGAGTGAGAGAGAGAGAATGATGGAGGGACGGGGGAAGACAGATGGGACAAGAGAGGTGGAATTAGGAGAAGGGGAATGAGAAGTGGCAAGAGAGGTAAAGTGAAAGGGAGAAAGGGGGAAGAGGGAGAAAGGGTGAGAGTGAAAGTGACAGAGAGGATGGAGAGAGTGGGGGGTAGGGTGATAGAGTTGGAGAGATATGTGAGAGAGAGAGGAGGGAAGTGAAAGTGTGTGTGTGTTATTTACTGTAGTTTCATTTCATTTTAACCAATAACAAAGTTACCCTGCAATTGTATCCCTAAACACAAGTCCTACCAAAATATAAAAGATTCACAAATGCAGTTTAATAAACAGGATTGTTTTGCATTGGTGCTATAAATTGGTGGGTGGAGAGGTGACGTGCAGTTGGTGGAACTTGCCCCAGACGCAAAATATGTACATACAAAATTGTATGGGCTGTGTTTGAATTCAGTCATTTTTTTTCTCAATGTAGGATCTTTGGGGTAATACGCACAACTATTTATTACCATTACACTAGAAAAGGGGAAACCAACCTGTGGCCTGCGGGCCACTTGCATTTCTAATGGCCCACGTCATACCCTGGGATCAGACACTTATCAGCTCTCCTGACGCTGGGGATTGAGTGATAGAGGAAGAGGGGACAGTAAGACAGTGATCCGCCTGAAGAAAAGGTTGGCCTCCTCTTCACTAGAGTATCAAAGTTTATTCCAGCTGGTAATTTAGCACAGTGTGAGGCAAATCACTAACCATAACTAATTGGTCACCTTCGGCAACAAGTAATGAAAGTAATTACATTCTCCTCTTTTAAAGGAAGTTTCACAGTTTTGTGACAAGAAAAAAACATAGTTTAAAGGTAATATTCAATAGGAAAGAGATGGCACAAAATACAGCCTATATGAATATTTTATTTATATAAATACCTTATGACTCTTCTGCATCGCCTCTTTCTCTATTGGGTAAGTATTGCATGTAGTGGGGACGCAAGATCAAGACCCTAAAAAAGGAAACATTTCGCACAAACATACACAAGCAGCAAAAAGTCAAAATCCCAAGGTAAACTTCTGCTTAACAATAAAGCACCTTTGCACACCAACTGTCCCCTGGCAGACTTACCTAGAACCACTGAAAGCTCTCAACACTCCTTACCAATGCTGCTTACTCCCCATTAGCATGGGAACTGCACATAAGGTCACATCCTCCAGACACAGAGCTCTCTGTTGCTCTGTCTACCTGGTATTTTGTAGCTGCTTGATATTGTGCAGCTGTTCATCATTCATGGACTGCCTGTAAAGTCTGATCTAAACAGCAACCCATAATAAGTTCCCAGTCTTGATTTTAGGAGCTCACAAGTCATCTTCTAAAACTCATTTGTGGGGTCACCCTACCGCGTCATAATATTTATAATATATGCCAATAGAAAAGCAATTACACAACAAAAAAACAACATGTCCCTATGTACAGGCAGACTACAAATAAGGCATGCATTTCTTTAATGGTTTTGAAATACTGACACTCAGAATAAAGGGCACATTTAAAGGAACTGTGGGGTTTATTTACAAAAGTCTCCCAGATGGGGCAAAATTCAGTGCAAAAGAATTGCACCAGATGTTATCAAAGAAAAACTCCAATTGCTTTCAATTGGTTTCTTTTTCTGTGTTTGCACTGGTTTTGCCATACAGTAGTCTCGCTGTTGGGAGATTTTAGTAAAATAGATATCTAAGAGCACTAGAAGAAAATGATCGTGATTGTTGAGTATCACTACTCCGTTTGTGGGCGTTAGATCAGGCATAATCAGGAAGCATAAAGAGCTGATGAAAGAATCCCAGTGAAATATTGAGGATTGCCCATTAGACTGTTTAATGATTGCAAGCTACTTTGGAAAGTGTTGTACTTTATTCCACCCTAACAATGTACATTTTTCATTTACAACCTGGAGTTTAAATCAGACATACTTTAGGAGCTGTTTTTAATATTTGGTGACATAGTTGATATGGGAGAGATATTAGCTAACTTCAGTGGCAGCTTTTCAAATTAAAATGATACCATTTTATGTATAAAACAATTTGAGCTAAAAGTATTTTAAATGTGGTTACCGCACATCACCTCACCAACAACCGTGTTATCATTTTAGAATAATGTGCAAATATCCCCAGCTTTACGGTATTCATGTCCTCTTGTGTATTTATGGACATCTGCCACTTTTCTGGCACATTTAAAATTCCATCTGTGACATTAGAACAATCTTAATTACCTCATTAAATTAGATTTATTTAAGCAAACAGTGTTGCAATATTGGTGTGACTATTTACCAACATATCAAAACCATCTGTTTCAGTGTTCAATTGATATTAAGAAATTACTTTGAGCATAAATGTCCATCTTTTGCTCTAATTTTGACCAGCTATTGCCAATGAGCAATTTTGGAAGCTGCAATACTCGGAATTATGGATGAGTTATTTGATGCACTCAATTGCACGATGCATTAGATTGATGTCCTAAGTACTGTACTCATTATTATTTTTTCAGTTGTCCTATGCATCAGTAAATACTTTCAGACATGATATACAGTAATACTGTGTTATAGTATGACTATGAAAATAATTTCAAACGTCTTTGAGTTGATAAACATGTTTACATTATGTCAGAGCTGTCAAACGCACGGCCTGTGGGGCCACGTGCGGCCCACACGGTCTCGCCATGAGGCCCTGCGCCCGCTCAGCCGACAGGAGGGAGAGCTGGGACACTTGTCACGTGTGCCAGGCCACAGCAGGGGCCTCGCCAGCGCTGGAAGTTGGGTCCAGCTGCAGGGCCTTCTTTCCCCCCCGCTGGTCCGAGCCTCCTCCCCTTGGTGGTTCTCGATGGAAGTAGGTTTTGTGGGTATTGTGTGGAAGAGGGGAGTATTGTGTGTGCGTATTGTGGGCGAGGGGGTTATTGTTTGTGTACAGTGAGGAAGAGAGAGCAATAGGTGGGGGAGAGAGGGAGAGCAAGAGGTGGGGGAGAGAGGGAGAGCAAGAGGTGGAGGAAAGAGAGTAAGATGTGGGGTGGAGAGAGAGAGTGTGACAGGGTGAAGTTAGGTACTGATAATTATGCCTGGGAAACATACATCTGTGTCCTTTATCCAGCACTCTGAAGGTTAACTCTGTAAGAATACTTGGCAATCAGGAAGTATGCTGAGATAGCTGACAACTAGCTTGATAAGGAGGCTACTGCTTGTAGTAGGTGGCTGACTCAAACTACAGAGCTGTCCTGTGCAAGCACCTATCAGAAGGATTTCCTAACCGCTCTCTAGGGACAGAGATCCCAAACAAAGATACAGTAAGGACTTTAATATTGTTCCATAACTATTGTGGTATATGTTTAGGGGTTGGGAACTGGACAAAGCCAGCCAGCCTGCTAGATAGGGAATGGAATGTTAAGCAAGATCTCCCTATTGGGAGTAGGCATTCTTGTTATGAGTTTTGTTTTGCCTTAAAAGGACAGTGTGCCGAAATATTTATTTGTGTTGTGGAGAAATAAAACCACTGAACATTTGGTTTACCCAGAAAATGCATGTGTGGACTCTTGTCTGACCTCGCCAACAGGCCGTCCTGCCACAGAGAGGAAGAGGTGGGAGAGAGGATGAGGTGGGGGAGAGAGAGAGAAAGAGGTGAGGAGAAAAGAAGAGGTGAGGAAGGGAGGAAGCGTGAGAGACAGAGTGGTAGGGGGGAGAAAGTAGGATCATGACCAAGAGAGAGGGGGGAAGAGTAATAGAGAGAAATAGTTAGAGGGAGAGGGGGAGACAGATAGTCTCTCTCTACACCCCTCCTCCTCAGGGACACTTTGTTTCTAGAGACTTATCTGGATGGGGACAGGCAGGGCCATTGACAGATTTCCTGGTGTCTAGAACTAGAATTTTGACTGGGCCCTCCCAGTGTCAATGGTCTTGCGAGCCCCATTTCACACCTCTTTGTGAGCACCCTCATCTATTCCCCTGCCATCTCCCCATGTATTTCTCTTCCCCCTCTGTCTCACTCTTCTCCCTCTCTTCCTCACTCCCTCTTACACCCCCTCTCACTCTCCCTCCCCCTCTCCGCTATCACTCAATTACCTCCCTTTCACTCAATCCCGCTCCCTCAATCCCCCCCTCATCATACTCATTCCCCCCTCCCCCTGGACATACACACACAATTCCCCCAATACCATACAATTCCCCCCATGCAATCCCAACCACGATACCCACACAATGCCCCCCAAATATATACAACACTACCCCCCCCCCAAATATATGCAACACTCTCCTTCCCCCAGGTCTTATCAGACTTTAACAGACCCCCTAACACTGCCAAATGCAGCATACTGTTAGTGGCAAGTAAAAGGCACGCATCTGCTGTCTACTCAATACACACACTACTTGGCTAACCACAGCTTCATGCAAAAGTTATCTATCTTTGTGATAATGAACCTGCCACTTAACTCAAGTCTGCTATTTACTGTAGCCTCATTAAAATGTTACTCTCTCTATCAACTACAAACTCTTCCCTCCTGGCCCACACCCAATATCCTCATACTCCATGGATTAGTCAAATGCCTTGCATTATCTACTGAATGAACCAGTATACCAAAGACCACTTATTATAATGACAAACAGCAAAAATGTAAAACTTGTAAACAACTACTCAAATTTATATTTATACTTGTAACCCTGGTCCCCAGCAACTCCTGGAGACCCCCCTTCCCTGGCGCAGCTCGATCGCGGGTACTGAACAACCCGACGGCTGCTTCCAAGGGTGGGGGCTGGAGCAGGGAGCAGCGCGGCTTCTCCTGCCTGCGGCCGGTTGCCGGGGACGCGATCGGGCCGTTGCTAAGGCCGCGATCGCGTCTCTAAGGTCCCGGCGGCCGCAGAGCAGGGCGCCGCCATTGCGCTTCAAGTCGCGCATGCGCAGTGATCGCGCGAGGGCAGGAGAGCCCCAGATAGGTCGCGCATGCGCAGATAGGGGTAGGGAGCTAAGGCAGCTCTTAGGAGGTCGCGCGAGAGTAGGGAAGCATAGGGAGAGCTTGAGGCGGCCATTAGGAGTTAGTGTAGGCAGAGGGGAGGACCGCACGCGGCCCCAATGTTATAGTAAGGGCCTCGGGACTACAATTCCCATGAGGCATAGCGAGGCAGGCACCAGGTGCTTGATAGGAGCCAATAGGGCTGCAGGACTGCCCTGGTGGAAAGAGATACATTTCCCGGGCTTTTGCATGAGTCACGTCAGTTGGAGCAGCGGAGCTGAAGGGGAAGGAAGGATGCAGGGAGTGAGTGCAGCTCCTGCATCCTGATAGGTACCCACACCCTCCAGGTAGGCCCCAACTCCCCACCAGGTTAGTGGGTAACTGATAAGGGACGGCCCTAGATAGGAAGGTCGCCCTTAGTGTGTGTAAGGTGCAGGTTTGGCAGTGCCACAGCGGAGAGGGCTGTGGGCACTGGCAAATAGGCACAGTGTGCTAGTAGTGGATTGCTACGGGATCCAGGTGGCTGTGTGTGATTGCAGCTGTCTGTGTGTGTGTCGCTGCATGTGCTGGGCGCAGTGCGTGCAGTGTGTGTGAAGTGTGTGTGGATCCCTGCAGGCTGACAGTGTGAGCTGAGTGTTGGCTGCAGGTGCGTTAGGCTGTTAGGATTAGCAGTTACAGTTGAGACTGGGTAGCTAGGGGAAGGGGGGCAGGTTAATGTTCCACAGGACCTAGGAGTTTTCCCCAAGCCATCCCAGGTTGCGGTTCCTCAGGGACAGACCCTAGGTTAGGGTTGCTGTCACTCTAGAAGTAGTTAGGCAGAAAGCTGATAACGGCGGTTGCTGTTCCCATGCGGTTGGTGTTGCCGTGATCGGTTGCAGTTCCCGTGGAGCGGTGGGACCCTCGTTGGGGTCCACCGGCAGAGTACCTGGAAAGGATCAGACGGACGTCTGACCCTTTGAGAAGAAAGTTGCGGTCCCGAGCATCGGAGTGCTCGGAAGGTATCTCAAGTATTTTAAGTGCACCAACTGGGCCCTAGCTTAATTTAGTGACTGCGCAGTCACCCACGACCTTCTGTAGGAGTACGGGACATTGGGTGTGGGGGTTTCACTGGACACTGAGTGGGATCACCTAGTGTTGGGGAAACGTCCTGCGAGACGTCACGGGTAGTGTCTCCTCGTGAGAGGGACACCGGTTATGAGGTTATGTAAATGCGATGATATGTTTTATGTTCATAAGTAAATTCCTTAGTTATTATATAATCACTGACTGTGTGTGTGGTTTCTAATTGGGTTCCTATGTAGGGTCATTCTACACGTCCATAGAATCCTACATAGGTGGAGGCGCTGTAAACGAAGATCCGTTCCAGAGGATTCACCCCAGGCTCTCATTAGCGGAGGCTCAGACCTCCTGTGAGCCTGCAGGTATACGCACCACACCGGTAACAATAAATGTTCTACTCACCCACACTACATATGAGATTGGGTGGGGTGGAATACCCGTTACATTTGGAGGCGCTGCTGAGATATATGAGGACTGCTCCCCAGGACAGGACAGGTTTTTCAACGGGACAGGTTTTCAACGACAGAGGACCATGCAGCAGTTTCAAAGACTTTGTATGCAGCACAGAACAGCAGCCATAGACTCTGCCGTGAGGGAACCCCTCCTTGAAGCTCCCCCAGGGAGGGGGTTACCCTAATGAAGAAGACCTTGCTGTGGGACTATTCCTGGTGGCTATGCACCAGGGAGCGTACGTCTTTACATGCACTTCAAGGGGACAGAGGCTGCTCTATGATTGCATAGGGACCTTTGTGCACCCATCTACTTACCAAGAAGAAAATAGGGGCCGGTTCCTGAGGCTTCACCAGGGAGCTGGCTGCCTATTAATGGCACTGCAGCAGGGGCGACTGACCTGAGGCGTCCCCAGGGAAGTGTGGCCACCCTCCTGTACCCACAGCGGAGAGTGAGGGGGACAGGGAACTCTGGGGATTACGCCTATGACCCCTGTGCACCCCATCTAAGAAGAAAAGGGAGGCAGGTCCCTGAGGCTTCACCAGGGAGCTGGCGGTCCCTTAATGGCACTGCAGTTGGGGCGACTAACCTGAGGCGTCCCCAGGGAAGTGTGGCCACCCTTCTGCACCCCACGACGAAGAGAGAGGTAAGGGGGCAGGGACTACAAGAGAATGTCTGTAGGTCCCTGTGCACCCAGCAGTAAGAGTTACTGCCGTCCCTGTGCGAGGCGTTCCCTGATGCTACCCCAGGGTGTGTGATACTCAAAGATTTCAGGGACAGAAATGTATTTGTGGCTCCTGAATGCAAACGGAGACCCCACTGTGCTGGACTATGTTCAATCTGGCGTTTCCTGCTCCTACAGGGATGTCATGTATTTTGTGCTCTCAAAATGGCGGCTCCAGCTCCTCTGGGGGCCGCATGGACTCTCTTTGTGCTCAAAATGGCGTTTCCCGCCTTACCAGGGAAGCCATGTGCTGTTCTGCAAGGATTTCTGCATTTTGCAAGCTTGTGCTGCTCTTCAGCTTGCAAGAAAGTGCGGGAACTGTTCAAACCCCACCCCCTTTGCTTGTTCTGGATTGGACTATCCTATCTACCAGGGGGAGGAGCTAAGAGTGTTCCACGGAGCAACAGGAAGTGAGGGGCCAGATGCACTTCCACTTCAAACACTGGTGGTTGTGTCTGCCAGGCTGCCTTGCTTGCTCCTCTGAGTGACTGGGCCTGTGTGCTGAGAAGGCTGTCAGCATCACAGAGGCTGATGACATCACTGAGGTCTCTACCATTACCTCCACCGTACCCGAGTATGCTGTGGAGCTGTCAGTTCCAGTAACTGTTGCTGGTGCCTTCCATCTGATCCACACTGCCAGCGTGGGTGCTACACCACAGAGGTATCGGCCGATGCCTCCCACGTACCCGATGCGGCTGGGATCTGCCCTGCTACTCATGGCGGTGAGCTGCGTATCCTGTCTACAGATCCCCGCTGGGATCAAGCCCAGAAAGCTGCGGAGCTGTATCTGCGGCGTCAGCAGGAGAAGTGCCGGCCGGCACCACCCCTGATGACTGCATCGACTACCATTGCTACTCCACCACTGGGAGCTAACATGGCCGCTGAGTCGCCCGGCCGGGTGAGCTCCAGAGAGATCCAGGCCGCTCCGGTGAGTATTACCCTTCCGGTTGATCCTTTCCTCCTGACATGCAGGGAGCGGAAGAAGTCCCGGGGGGCCCTTCAGGCCCAGGCGCTGGCTGAAGCCCGCTGATGTAAGAGCATAGGGAGGGGCAAATTGAACTTGACCCAGGACTGTGCCATTGCTCCTCCCGGGGAGAGTGCCCTGAACGTGCCCCTAGAGACTTTGGTGCTGGCCCCTTGTCACCGGTGGCCCCAGTCCCTGAGTCATCTGCCCCGCATTCCCCATCCAACACCAGTCCCAAGGTGCGACCCTTGACCCCCAGGCCCTCTTCACCTGGAAGCCCCGTGGCTCCCTATGGACAATATAATGTTATGTCTGTTATGCAATTGGAAGGGTCTGTGCATTGGGGGGGGATTGTGAAAAGATGGGCTATGAGTTCCCATATCTACCTAATGATACTGGGAGAATGATCAGGAAGCCTGCTCATTACTATTAATGTGTTCTATTACTGCTGTAGTAGAAATGGTTCTGTTTAGTTAGTCACTGTATAGCTATGTATCTGTGTCCATGCAGTAGTGAGTATGTCAGTTCTGTCAAGCTGGAGTGCATAGGAGTTATTGCATTTCAGCTCATGTAATTTACAGGTGTTGCTCAGCAAGGTAAGGGTTATACCTGCTGCAGTCCAAGCCGGGACGGTTGGAGTTTTACCAGAGGGAGTATATAGCCTGGCCTTCGGCAGCTATAGCTAATTCTGGGCCTTTCCTCTGTCAGTCCTGTTAGAACAGGCAGTGGAAAGGTTAATTCCTCCAGTTGGTCTGTTTTGCATTTCAGCTCTGAGTATGTAGCAATATTCAGGGGAAGACCTAAGCAACATTTGAATGTGTTAATCCAAAGGGTGGATATGGGTTGGAACACCCCCTGATGTGTGTGTGAGCCAATCGGTATCCAGCTTTGAGTTGTAATGATTCAAAGCTAGAAACACTCCCTGAGGATATTCAAATTGAGACATATTCCCAAATTCAGTTAGTGATCAGGAGTCTTCAGAGAGAGAGCAAGCCAAGAAGAGTTCTCTCCCTCCTGCCCCACCTGGGTGAGGAGGGAGGGGAAGTTAAGCTGCCATGAGCAGAAATGCAGAGAGCCAGATCAGGCCTATGATGTTCTTCTGTATGCTGTGTATGCTGCTCTGAATAAAGAACCACAGAAAGAAGCTGCTGTGTGTGTGTATCACTGTTCCTGGTGTGAGGAGAATGGAGTGTCAGTGGGGGTCTCTCCTCTGGAGACCCCAGGGGATCCCTACTGGCTGGAGGCACTGCACCACCCAGAGAGAGCAAGGTACCCTGTCCCACACCACCTCCTGTCCCTGTCCTGGTTCTCCCCACAACACCGCGGAGCCCTCAGCCCTCCTGTTTACCAGCAGGTCACAGCACCCAGACCTCTCAGAGTGACCAGAAGTAGTGTACCCCCCAATCTTATGTCGGGTGGGGTACCATAGAAGGGTTACATACTGTTACTCTCTTTAGCAGGCGATACTGACCTTAACCCAGGCCCTCCCCGTTCAACTCTGTCCCATACCCAGAGAATACCCCTTTCATATTCCAAAAAGGTCTACAGATGAAGCTGCCTTTTCTCTTCCACCTGCCAAGGAAAATCTGTGGCATCTCTCGGTAATCTTGCAGCGCGGGACGGGTTTAAGTGCAGAATTCTCAAGGTAAGTGGGAGAGAACAGACAGCTACATCTGTAGATACGTGTCCAGAGGTGCTTCTGTATTTTTCTTCCTTTGGCACTGTCACGGGAGACCAGGCAGTTTACACCTTTTTATACCAGGATCATACATTGAGCAAAACAGGTAATGAAATAAATTGTAGTTTATTCACTTAAATAGGCATTCACACAGTGGAACACAAACTACAGGCAAAAAGACACACGTGTGTGTAGAAATTCAGGGTACTCGAACAACATCCATGCAGTTCACGAAATTGGGACAGGTAGTAAAAATAAGAGATGAGGTACCCAGGTATTGAAAAAATAAAAAAGGCTTTATTTAGAATATACTGTACTGCGATGAGTATTCTAAAACAAATCTGGGGCAATCATCAACAAGACCCAGGTACATGCTGGGTATATGCTGGGTAAATGCTGCAACATTTCAGTGACATTTCTGCAGACAGACTAATGGCCCATCGGATTAACAGCGGGGGTCCCTGGCAGTCCCATTCAAACTGAATGGGACTGCCAGGGACCCCTGCTGTGTTTATTGGATGGGCCATTAGTCTCTGCAGAAATGTCACTGAAATGTTGCAGCATGTACCCAGCATGTACCTGGATCTTGTTGGTGATAGCCCCAGATTTTCCAAGGCAAGTTTAAGGCAAGTTTTAGAATACTCGTTTAGCGCACCTGTAGGTCAATGGTAAACATGACAGACAAGTCCTCCCACGCATTTCCCGCAATTGTTGCGCTTTCTCAAGGAGTATACAGTAGGACCAACAGCAAATGAGCACATTTATATCTGCTTAATTAATTAGAAAAACCACCTCAAACACAGCTGAATGTAGCTTAATTATGTTAACACATTAACTTCCTTGAAATTGAATTAAAAAAAAACATCGCATAGGCTGAGACTAACTAATAAAAACAAATAAGGAGAGACTATGAAATTGAACTGTATGGTCAATATGTAAATACCATATCTAATTATTCCATATTAAATTATTGGAATAAAGTAAATCCTAAATTAACACAATTTGAACTGTATTTACATTGCTGGCAAAGGTTACGGTCCTAATAGGAGTATGGTTACAGTACCATTATTATCTCCATGAAAAAACTAGACTTTCCTAGTTGCACGGAATTCTAAATAAGGATTTTCCCCTGACCAGGAATTAGCAATGTCCTGGAACTGAAATCAGCCTGCAGTTCCAGACGCCACCGCTCCTCTCTCTCCGGAAGAGTGGAATTTACTTGCTGTACATACTGCTTAGAATCTGGAGACACTCTCAGCTCTGAGTGCGATAGGCCCCTTTAAAGCTTACCATGTCCTATGTTTTAACATGGACTCAAAGCATCGGAATATTTCCCACCAGCCATTCAGAGCAGGGCTCATCTGGCTGATGATTTCAGGGAAAGGGGCACGACTATCTGCGGGGAAGGCTCTGCAGAGTCTGAGAGAAGCAAAATGCTGCTGGGGCCTTTTCCTCTGCACCTCCTTGCTACCAAATGGCCAACACCTCTGACATCCTGGGTCTCCTTTGAGGCCAGATGCCTAGGCAGACATCCTGGCTCCTATGCAAATGCTTAGGCTGACTGCACAGATTTTTATATATACAGTATAATACCCTATAAACCATACTTTAATAAAGTATAAACCTTGGGGAACCTTATATAAGTGTGGGAAATTAGTTGGGGATATCTGGGCTCGAAAACCAGGAGTCTGGGGGTCACGGTGCAGGGCCAATGTAACTCACCCGCTGTCCCACAAATAGTGCCTGCACGCCAGGGAGAGTCAGGGGACCACCAGTAGCTGGGCCCCCCGAACGACTGCAAACAAAAGGAATACATTTTTGCCCAAATAGCCCACCTAAAACTTACACTCTCAAAATCTGGAGTTTCTACGACACAGGGAACCTCAAAAGCCCCTAATCAAGTCAGCTTTCTCTATACTTTACAGGAGACTTCCATAGCCCACAAACCCAATACAGGTTCTGGGACACCTTGCCACTTACTGGGGTACCCCTATGTTACCTAGGGATCCCTGTAGCTACAGGAACAGTTTTCATCCCTGTGCCTCATTTACTGTGCACAAAGCCTATATGTACTTAACACACTTTGTTAATAAAATATACACTTTAAAAACCTAAGTCTTTCTGGTATGGGAAATAGAACAAAAAGCTGCACTTTATTTTTCAATATTCCCCACACACTATTGCATAGACTTAGGGGCCTATGCAGAGAGCAGCGAATTTTAAAATTGGCGAATTTATTAAAAAGTAGCTTTTTTGGAGAGTTTTAATCTCCATATGCAGAAAAGTGCGAATTCTGCTATGTTTAACATGGATGCGTGTGGCGAGTTTAAATTGGCGAGATGCGCGCTTCAGAAATGTGTTAAAACAAATTTGCGGCTTTTTTTTCCCCTTTGCAATGGCCGCGAGCGGCAGTTTTTTCTGGCGAGTTAAAACTGAGACAATCGCGCCATTTTATTGGCGCGAACAGCCGCTAGATGCCGTTCGCGCCTCTCTGCATACGGATATTTTTAAAACTGGCGAGATTGAGGTTCTCGCCAGCCGCGAGGCGAGTTTTATAACTAGAAAAGAAAAATTGGCGCGTTTTTCGGAACTCGCCATTTTCTGCTGCTTTCTGCGCGATTTTCTCCAAAAAATGGCAAATTTCGAAATAGCGCTGCTCTCTGCATAGGCCCCTTAGTATGGTTTCTAAGAATCCCCTCACAACCTTATATGTATTGTTGGAGCACCTCAGAGCCCCTATACCGTTTTGGAGTGACCTGGGCATTTACTGGGTATCCCCATTATCCTAGGGATCCCTTGACTGGTTCAGGGACACCTCACATCCCTATGCCCCTTTTACCTTTCTGGCTGTGCTGAAGCAGGGAACCAACCCATGAACCCCTATGCCGGTTCTGGGTGACGGGGGCATTAACTGGGTATCCCCATTAACCTAGGGACCCCTTGATGGTTTCAGGAACACCTCACATCCCTATTTCCCTTTTACTTTTCTGGTCTGTGCTGAAGCAGGGAAACCCTAGTGGTGAGTTGCAAAAGCATTTTCAAGGGGAGGTATTGCCGGGAGAATGTGCCTAAATGTATCCAGGAATCACTCATGATTCCCGGGTACATTTTTGGGGTATCCAGCAACTCTGGACCCTGGCTACCTAGGCACATTCTGACAACACTTTCTCCGCAAAAAAAACCCTTGAAAATCATACCACAGCAATCTCTTCGTGCTGGCACTCCTGGAGATGTAAAAACACATCAAATACTTTATTACCGCACATTACAGGTGTAGCCAGGGTCCCTCTGGTCCCCCTGTCTGCAGGTTTCTTTCCCCCTTGCGTGTGTGCTGCTGCAGGGGCGAGCGCATTCCCGGGGGCTCCCGGTGGCAGCTGCGGCAGGACGCCGCCCTGTTTAATGTGTTTGCGCATGTGCGGAGGCTTGCGTGTAAGCAGAGCAATCGCGGCGGCCTTGTTGAGGTTGGCGCAGGAGTTCACGCCTGTGCCGTGCAATGCACAGAGGTTGGCAAGCATAGAGGTGGCCATTACATGTGTGCAAGAGCTCTTGGAAGTTGCGCATGCTCAGTTAAGAGTAGCGGCGGCCATTACAGCTTCAGACATGCGCAGTAAAGATCGCGCACGCGGTCCCCATAGAAAAGAAAGAGCTGTACCAAGAACTACAATTCCCAGCAGCCTCTGGGGACTGCACTTTCACCCTGGTCACAGGCAGCATTGAAGCCAATAGAGCTGGCTGCTTCTCATGCTGCAAAGTTGCAACAATGTTGTGTGCAGACAGGGTTTTGTCAGTTGGATCCAGGAAGCGATTGGGGAAGGTAGTGTACACAGCTGCAGTGCTCTGCTGTACTAGGCCCCAGACACCCCAGGCCAAGGTAGGCCCCACTCCCCACTAGGTTAGTGGGTAAGTTCATAGGGAAGGCCCCTTAGGTAGGGACCCTGCCCTCATCTGAGTCTTGTCAGTGACACAGTTGCAGTGCTGTGTGCTCTGACAAGAAGAGACAGTGTGGCTTGCAGTGCAGCCACAGCAGTTAGCTTTGGCTGTGTCAGTGAGAGGCCCCTCATAGGAAGAAGGGGGGTTGCTTTCTAGTTGTTCAGTGTGTGTGATATCACCAGTGCCAGTTGCATGTGGTGAGCTGCCAGAGTCTGGGATCAGACAGAAGCTACAGGGAGAGTTCTTCTGCATGCAGGGACTAGGGCAGAGGTATACCCCAGGGCCCAGTTAGTTCACTATGACACCAGAGGAAGCTGTATGGTATAGGGTCGGCCTTAGGATAGGGACTCCTTCACCATATTTAGAGAGTGAGAGGATTTGCTGTCTGACAGTACCTGACTGTCAGTACAGCGTGTATCAGAGACTGTGATAAAGGATCATCCTGGTTGGAGATTCCTTTCCCTGTGGAGTCAGCGTGTGCATCCATTCCTGCAGAGAGCAGCGCAGCACGACGTGGGATCACTGTGCGGTGTTGCTGAGTTCTAAGGATTTTCCTGACCAGGACTGGTCAGGGAGGTAGTATACATTAAGTGCACCACCGGACCCCAACACAGGGAAGCGCTATCCCTCACACTCACACTGGTCTTTATTGTTGTGGACACTCAAGAGACTGAGGGGAATGTGATGATGGACATGTAGGTGAGGGGATGGTATGCATTGAGAATGATGCACTGTTATTCATATATTGTTTGATGTTATGCAAAGAGAGTATTATAGAGGGACACTGTCAATGTCATATTGTTGAAGTATGTTATTTTGTGTTATTTGCCATATAGTAAACCCTTTTAGCCATAACTTATTGGTGTGGGCTGGTTACTTTATGGATGTTCCTATGTGAGGGCCACTCTACACTCCTAGAATCCTACATAGGTGGAGGCGCTGACCGACGAGAACGTTCTAGAGATTCACCCCAGGCTCTCATTAGCGGAGGCTCAGGCCTCCTGTGAGCCTGACAGGTATAACGCACCACACCAGGTAACATTAGGTTCCCCGCACACACACACACTATATGCGATTGGGTGTGGGGGAATATCCGTTACACAGGTTATGCATGTACAAACCTTGAGCTCAAGAGCTGACTCTTCTTGAAGCCTTATTATGGATTAGGGGTAACCAAACGGGCTTAAACCTTTATTTGAGAGCTTGGTGTGATGGTGAAGGGGTTTACCAGGCTTACTTATAAAAGTTAAGCCCACTTGGTTACCCCTGACCCGTATGTTATGGTCCTAGAGTGTCAGCTCTTGGACCCAGTTGTAAGAAATGCATTGCTGTGACAGTATGCAAATTTTGCGACATTAAAGATTCTTGTGTGTTTTACCTTTCTTGGGGTGCTGGGACCAGGAGATTTCTAGGCTGTAAGTTTCAGGGTGGGTTTGCCGGAGAAAATCTTAACAGAATGTGTCTATGTATCGGGGTTCCGGAGTTATAGGATTTCCCAAAAGTTGGATCCGGGAATCGAGTGAGCCAAGCACATTACTCCGGGCAAAACTCTGACACTGAAAACGTTCTTGCGACTCACCGCCAGGATTCCTGCTGCAGCATAATCCAGGCAAGGTAAACGAGGCATGAAGGGGTTAATGTACACCTACACCATACAGGGGGATCCCTAGTATAATGAGGGGTGCCCAGATACATGCCCAGGTACCCTGAACCTGGTATAGGGGTTCAGGGGACGCTCCAGCTGTATATGATAAAGCTGAGAGTGTTTTTTGTGTGTAAAATGTTTAAAAGTTATTTCTCGAGTGTGCCAAGAATGAGGCTACTGAGTGTAGGCGATATATACCCTCACTCCATCCCTGACACCAGAACAGGGACTCACACATCTTTATCTCACAAAATACAGGACGGAGTATATTTTATTAAAGAGTTACATTTAATAAGTATATGTAGTGATAACCTATGAATGAACTGTGGGATTTCCAAGTCATGTATTCCGAGGTACCGGATGGCTACCAAGTTTGGTGCCTACGGGTCTGTTCGGAGTCCGGACTTGAAAGCCTCATGGATGCCAAGGAGGGGAACTGCAGTCATGCTTGAGTACCAGCATCCTGAGCTAACACAGTGCTCTCCGGCTACCATCTTAGGTATGCCTTGTGGAAAAGCTACAAAGTAACTGACACTACTGCTGCGGCAGAGTTTATTCGAGCATTTGCCCGTTCTCTGCCGCAGCAGTAGCCTGGCGCGCGCCCGAGAGTGACGGGCGCGCGCCGAAGCAGCGGAAGAGCGCCCTCCGATCGGGGCGCTCTCCCTACCGCTGCCGGGTCCGCCGGGTCCCCCGGAACCCCCTGCCGCTGTCCCGCGATCGCGGGACACCAGGGCTCCCTCAGGGAGCCCCTGGACGCGCGTGCAGGGGGCGCACGCTCCCGATGACGCGTGACCGCGCGTCTATGACGCGCGGCACGCCGAGGGGCGGCCACTAGCAAGCCGGGAGATTTCCCGGCTTGCGGTACCGACCACACTCGGATAAAGTGTGTCGGTACTGTACCAAAGATCTTAATAACCACAGATGCCTGTGGAAGATGTGCACAAGGCAAACAAGATGTGCAAAAGCTCAATATTATGCTGACAATCTTCACCAGAATACATCAAATCCAGCTACTGTAACGTCTGGAAAGTCATCAACAATATATTCCAGCTTTCTAGCCATCAACAACCATGTAATATAATTAAGGAGGATATTACTCTGACAAATCCCACTGACATTGCAAATGCATGCAATGAATCACTTGTGGCGTATTCTACTAACTTATTAGAGAAACGCAACCCAAACTACACAAATGAACCTCATTCTGAGAGTACCCCTATAGCCTCACCCTCTCCCAACACTGCCCACAATTTACAATATGTCCCAGTATCTGAAGAGGAGATTACACAACTGCTCCTCAAATTAACACTAAGCTGCCAATGTGGACCTGACCCTGCAATCTAAGTTCCTAAGACTTGGTGCCCCAGCTATTGCAAACCGTTTGCTTCCCTAGTCATCTGTATCCTGTCTGCAGGCCATATCCCTAAGGCCTGGAAAACTGCCAGAGTTGTCCCAATCTTCAAAAGTGGGGACAAAAACACTTGTTTAAACTACAGGCCAATCTCTCTTCTCCCAATACTAGCTAAAGTCATGGAAAAATGTGTTCACTCCCAGTTAAGCGATTTTTATACCGACAAATTTCCCTAGCCAATTCCAATCTGGCATTTACCCCAAACCCTCCACGATAACTACCTTCCTAAAAGTTTGCAATGAGATCCAGTGTGGAATGGAACTGGGACAACTTACTGGTGTAATATTCCTAGATTTTGCAAAGACTTTTGATACTGTTCATCATGTTATCTTGCTAAACAAACTCCAGTGCTCTGGAATAGGGAAGCATGCTTTAAAATGGTTTCACTCCTACCTATCAGGTAGATCCCAATATATCTCTATCTCTGGCTCTAACTCCAACCCCTTGGATATCACCTGCGGGGTCCCGCAAGGCTCTGTTCTGGAGCCCCTACTCTTCTCAGTGTTCATCAATGATCTTCCCACAGCTTGTAAGGGAGTTCAATACACATGAATGTGGATGATAGAATCGTATATACACACAGCCATAGCCTCTCAGACTTTAGACACGTACTTCAATCTGACTTTTTGAGACTTGAAAATTGGATTTCCCAAAACAAACTGTTTTTAAACACTGACAAGGCTATAACAATGGTATTTGGGGCCAAGGCAAACATTTTAAAGCTTCCAATGACGGAGCTCCAGATCAGAACCAACGCTAATACCACCCTAGCCCCTGTTAGTTTTAAATACTTGGGCATATGGTTTGACTACCATTTAACATTTGGGTTGCTCATTGATACCCTGACAACCAAAACCTATGCCAAACTAGATGTATTTTATAGGAACAAATCCTCCCTAAGTCTGCTGGTCAGAAAGCATATCATACAGCAGATACTAATGCCAATTATAGACTATGGGGACATAGTATATGGCAGCGGTGTGCAAACTGGGGTGCGCAAGATTATGTAGGGGGGGTGCAGGCTGCGTGCGGGGAAACCTGGGGGCGGGCAGAGCTGTGCACGGGCGCCCAGAAGCTCCGTGCTGAGGCTGCTTCCAGTTCTCTGCTGTGTCTGCCTGCAGAGGGGACGGGGCCTTGCTGCGGGGCCTTCCCTGCACACAGACAAGCTCTCCTCCTCCTGTCTGTTACCCGCCCATTTTCAGCAGCACATGGGGGGACCGGAGCAGGTTTAGTTACTCCCTCCCCCCACTAGGTGTGTGTGTGAGTGTGTGTGTGTATGTGTGTGTATCTGTATGTATGTGTGTGTATGTGTATGTGTGTGTGTGTATATGTATGTATGTGTGTGTGTGTATATGTATGTATGTGTATGAGTGTGTGTATATGTGTGTATGTGTGTGTGTGTATATGTATGTGTGTGTGTATATGTATGTATGTGTATGTGTGTGTGTATATGTAGAAATGTGTGTGTGTATATATAGAAATGTGTGTGTTGTGTATGTTTATGTGTGTATATATATATATATATATATATATATATATATATATATATGTAGCCAGGTCCCCTTGTCCCGCGCCCCCCCTCTTCTTACCTCCGCTGCCGAGGGTCACGCGACAGACCCGCCGGCGCTTCTGGAGGGTGGGGGCCATTGCAGGGAGCGCTTTCGGCTTCTCCAAGTCCCCGGTGGCTCCCGAGCAGGGCGCCGCCATCTTCAATGTAGTTACGCATGCGCAACAGGTTGTAATAGCCGGCGGCCACTACAGAGGTTGGCGCTTGCGCAAAAGAGAATGCGTGCGAGGTCCCCGCAAGGGAGAATAGCTCCCAATAGTAGCAGCCCCCAGGGTGCACAGGGGCAGAGTCAGGTGACGCCAGGTAGCCAATAGGGCTTGTCGGATCTCCCTGCAAGGGAGAATTGATACAGTTCGCGGGCTTGCAGCACATTTTGGCAGTTGGTGACCGGAGCAGCTAGGGGATGGAGGTAGGGTGCAGGAGTCAGTGACTCCCTGCACTAAGCCAGCAGCCCCCTAGGCCCCAGATAGCGCTAAGTCACAGTAGCTGAGTGTTGTAGGGACAGGCCCCAGATTAGGGACCCTGCCCCTTATCAGTACCCAGAGGAAGTTAGGGACACAGCGGACGCTGCGTTTCCATTCTGAGGTTTGGGCTCAGACCTCCGCTGCGGCTGCAGCAGTCATCCGGGTGGGATCGCCCTGGATGGTGGTTCCGGTGTCTTCTCTCATCGGATCCTTTGTGAAGCCAGTTGCAGGCCCGAGCACTGGAGTGCTCGGCAGGTAATCCGTAACAACAAGTGCACCAACAATCCTATTAGCTTTAATAGTGACTGCGCAGTCACCCATATCCTCTCTCTGTAGAGTGCGGGACATTGTGTGGGGTTACTGGACACGGGGTGGGATCACTCGATGGAAAGAGGGATAGCGTCCTGCGAGACGCAGTAGTCAGTGTCTCCTCTAGGGAGGGACACCTGTTGATATTATATGCAAGTACGTTCTATGCTCGCAAGTAAAGTCATTGGTTGTATTATATGCTGTTGTGTGATCTATATATATTGTCCTGCGAGGATCACTCCCCCTCGAGTGGGAGCCATCGCAGGTGGAGGCGCTGCACTGAGTACGAGGTTACTCCTATTATTATTATTCGTGCCCCAGGCTCCCCGTGGCAGGTAAAGCACCACACCTGGTAACACTAAGTTCCCCGCACACACATTATATGCGATTGTATGGGGAAATACCTGTTACATATATATATATATATATATATATATATATATATATATATATATATATATATATATATATATATATATATATATATATATAGACTGTTGTGTGTGTGTGTGTGTGTGCTGTGCCTGTTGGTTGTGTGTGTGTTGTGATTGAGTGTGTGTGGGTGTTGTGATTGAGTGTTGTGTGTGTTGGTGGTGATTATGTGAGTGTTGGTTGTGACTGTGTGTGTGTAGTGATTGAGTGTGTGCTGTGTTGGTTGTGATTTGAGTGGGTGTTGTGTGTGTGTGTGTGTGTGTGTGCTGTGCCTGTTGGTTGTCTGTCTGTGTGTGTGTGTTGTGATTGAGTGTGTGTGTTGGTTGTGTGTTGTGATTTTGTGTGTGTGTGCTGTGCCTGTTGGTTGTCTGTCTGTGTGTGTTGTGATTGAGTGTGTGTGTTGGTTGTGTGTTGTGATTTTGTGTGTGGGTGTTGTGATTGAATGCAGCGTTGCACAAACTGAGGGGGGGACGCCCCGGGCGCAAAATTATTTAGGCGGGGCGCGTGCAGCAAAACCTGGTTGCGCAGGCGAAAAAGATGTGTGCGTGCAGGCGGCCAAACAGAATAGTGCAGGTGGGGCCACGTGATTCGGAGGTACGGGGGACGAGCACGGTGTCTGCCCTACAATAGCACTGTGTTCCTGCTCTCCTCCACTGGCAACCTGCTTTGCTGCGATCCTCTGCAAGTGAAAGGGTCGGCTGCATCTATATCAATCATACTATGAATGTACAGAAATAATAAAAAAAAGTGTAAACACTTCCCCACTCGTGCTTGCAAAATTATGCAGGACACCCTGCGCTCATGCTTAGAGAGTTGGTGATGTCACTGTTCTCAGCAGCAGCGTGGATGCAGCCTAATTTTGCAAGAGCGAGCTGTTGAAGTATGTAAGTATTTAGGCTGCGCTTATAGTGCCGGCGACGCAACGTCGCCCGAAAATAAATGCATTGTCGCCGCCGCGTACGCTTATAGTAAGTGTGACGTGGCGACGAAATTTTTTGAAGCCGGCAATATTTGATTTTTTTCGGGGCTGTCGCCTCATGTGACAGCCTGTAACAGGGGACTTATCCCTGTTCAGTAATGTTCCTTTAATCTAGCAGTGTGGTAGTTAATTACTAAACATCACCTGCCTGATTAGATTGTTTACAAAAAGCCTGCCTTTGAGACAGGAACTGACTCTCTTTAGCTCTGACTGAGAGCTGACCTTTGGAGACACCACAATGTCTTGAGTTCTGCCAGCCACACAGCAGAGCTGATTGCAAGACACCCAATAAGACTTCTAAACCTGGATGCTGATATTTTTCTGTGCACGCACGGGTGCGGATCCAGGAGAGCAGAGAAGCTTACTCTACAGCTGATAAACAGATAAGACTTTCATTATTAAGAGACTGCTTATATCTGCCTATTTTCATGCTATGTGTTTGGGATGGGAGAAATGCTTAACTAATAGAGATGTGAACTAATTGCAAGTATTTCACTAGAAATACTCCCAAGTGAATGGAAGCTTTGTTCCCCCCTGTGTTTGCATAATGTCCTGATGAAAAGGACAAGGCACAATAAAGCCTATTATAATTTCACATTATAACGACTCCAATTGTGTACCTCTGTGTACGTCCGTCTACATTTGGTGTTAGAAGTGGGATAAGAGGTGTCTTTGTAGTTAAAAAGGACCGGAGATTTTTATGTGAATTTTTTTTTATGCTTTTTGCCTACAAACAGTCTGAGAAAAAAAAAAAAAAGCCTCATGCAGCAGAGATCGGAATTAAAGGGATACACACCACTGAAAACTTACAAAAACCCAGAAGAGACTGCTGAAGTAGCTAAACCTTATTTTGCCTATCACAAAGTGTAATATGGTCATTGAAATAGGGGTCTTTGCCTTTCAGCCATAGTCAGGGTTCAAGAAGTGAGTCAGCCCTTGGAAAGGGATAGGTGTTTGTTGTTTTCAAAAGTTTCGCTGAAGCAGTGAATACAGATGGTGACCCACGAGTGGTACTGATTTTGCAGATAAAGGTTGCCACACTGCATAGGACTACCAGCTGTGAATGGAGTATATGCAGAAAAGTGTGAAAATTGATACAAGACTGTGCTGAAGCAGGGGAATTTTTAGCAAACCAATGCTGAGTGTAAAATTGCCCTATAGGGGGAAAAAGTGATTTCTGAACTGTGTAAAAGGTTTTTTCAAAACCAATTGCTGAATGTTGAGTCACCTTGCCGGGAATGAAAGAAATAGTCCACTGCAAAGAATGTTTTATTTCTGCAAGTAAAAAAAGTCTGCCTATATATATCTTGGGAGCAAAAACAGACACCCAAAGTGTGAAGTGTGAATGCCATAATACCCAAAGATGAGACTGAAAATTACTGAACTCAGGCAGAAAACCAAATTCTGTTGCTGAAGCGGGGAGATTGCACCCTGCAAGAAAATGGTGTAAAGCAAATAGACTTTTTTACCTAGCAACTGCACAACTTGTATACCTTATAAAAGAAAATGCATGCACAGCACTGCTGATATTGAAAAAAATTATCCAAGAAAGAAAAGTCTACAGAGATGCCTGTGAGAGCTATGACCTCTACAAGCAAAATATGCCCATCTGTAGGACTACCACAATTGGGGGTTCTAGCAAATACAGTGGCAACAGCTGCAATAGCACTTCCTGAGGTCAGGAAGAAAATTACACCTGATAGCCTAAAAATGGAGGACAAGATGCAGCGTTCCTGTAATGAACCCTACCCCATGGAAGAGTGGCCCTTCCAGTCCAATAAAGAGGAAGACATCTCTTACGGGGAACCCGAACCGAGTCACACCCACAAAACACCCCAAGAATGGTGGGGGTGCCTGAACTCGGTACGAACAGAAAAGACCGCTCCCTTTGATAACGAATATGATCAACAGGAGACAGAGCGGGAGCAGCAGATCACCCAATATTTCTGTCAGCTAAAGCAACTGCAAGAAAAGCCTGGCGTATATAATGAAGCTGCTAAAATTTCAAATGAAGATGGAGACCCCAATATCCCTGAAGGGACGGTGTCATCCAAATCAAAAAGGCGGAAAAAGAAAAAGAAAAGCAGTTCTTCACTTACCGTGGAAGGAACAGACACGTCCGCAGATCCTGTGGAGGGAAAGGTGGACCGAGTTGCCCTGCAGCCTAGAGAAAATTGAGAATTCGTCCCACGGTTAACCGAATATCCAGAGGGCCCAAGACAGAAGTCGTGTACCCCAAAGAAGTGTCTGTCCGGTGCCAACAGTGAGGAACCCTTAACTAGTCATCCCAGGGAAGCGGAGCCGGAACCAGTGAGTGACGATCCCTTGACCAGCCCTGAAGACGCCCTGAAAATTGCCAGGCATGACTGTGATCTGCTCTGTGAAGAATTAGGAAGAGAGAGAAAAAATAATGTTGAGCTACAGAAGATTGTGCTCGCAATTTATTCTGCGGCCAAGACCGAATTGGAGGATCTCAAAACTGAGCTAGATACTGCAAAGGCTACTATCTCCGCCATGGATGAAAAGCAGAGCCAATCTGTTAAAATGGTGGCTACGCTAAAACGGAAGTATGAGGAGGCACTGAAGCAGATGACAGTCTTCCAGCAAGAGGTTCACAATCTTCGTATAGAGCTTGATGCCTCACATCATGAGACCAACAGCTGCCGCACAGACCTGGAAGTTTCCAGAAAGGAACTACACAGTCTCACTGAGGAGCTGGACATTGCTAAAGAAACTATTGGTAATCTTGGTACAGTTCTCAAAGTCTCTCAGAAGGAGCTTCAGACCCTCAACCTAGAGAAGGAAGTCTCACGCCAGGAGATTGTCATTCTCAAAGCAGATGTGCGTAAATGGAAGGAGGACTGCAAAGAAGCCCTGAAGAATACAGAGACTGAAAAAGGAGAAAGTTCAAGATTAAAAAGAGAAAACTTAAAACTGAAAGAAGAAAATTTTCAGTTAACAGAAAAAGTCAAGGAAAAGTTTGACACAGAGCACCAACTGCAGAACCAACTGCAAGGTCTGCGTACACACCTCCAGTATGCTGAGGAGAAGCAGAAAACACTACAGGAAGAAAAACTGCAGGCTGCTAAAGAGGTACAAGCGCTGCAGGAACGTCTCAATCCCCAGTACGTCCCCACAGAGCAGTATGAGGAGCTAAAGGCCACGTGGCATGTCTTCAGAGCATCGTTGGAAGCGGAGCTTCGATACCAGGTGACTCTGTATGAGAGGGAGCGTGAGAAGGCTCAGAAACTGGAGCAAGAGCTGGAGAGACAGAGAGACTGTTCCATTCCCTTGAGTCAGTACACCAAGGAGAAAACAGACGTAGCGGCAACCTTGACGACAAAAATTACAGAGCTCCAGAATATGAAGGAGACTCTGATACAGATTCCTCCAATACGGAAAAAGGTATTGGCTCTGCCCAAGCACCAGTATCCCACAGTAACTAATGCCCGTAAGGACAAGGGTACAGTAAGAGTTGGGGACTCCACGCAACTTCAAAACAAAATTACGAAGCTTGAGCCACCAAAGAAAGCACTAGCCAAACCTACAGCTGCCCAACAGGCAACAAACAGAGGTAGGAGTGCAGAATCAAAGCCAGAAGAATCCTTAGCTGAAGAAGCTGAACTGGCGACTCCGTGGTGTGGAGAAGCTGCAGAAAGACCACTTCAAGAGCAGAAAACTCTAAGGGCTAGTCCTAACTGCTCTACAACTGTTGCCATACACTTTGTCTACAAAAAGAGGAGTGCCCGACGCAACAGAAATCTCAAGACCGCGCACGCGATAAAAAGACTTTACGTGGAAAAAGTCCTCCTCGAGCGACTGAGGAGTGCTGATCTCAAGCATCTTCGGGAGTAGACAAAAATAAACTGGAGAAAGGGCTCCAATCCCAGCGGGACAGAGGGTTCTCTTCCTCCATCCACTCTCATTCAAGTTACCGAGATATCTAGAATGAGAGTGGAAGGATGGGCTTTGGCTGTGGTAAGCCCGAGCTTCCCACAAACAGGGGAGGTATGTAACAGGGAACTTATCCCTGTTCAGTAATGTTCCTTTAATCTAGCAGTGTGGTAGTTAATTACTAAACATCACCTGCCTGATTAGATTGTTTACAAAAAGCCTGCCTTTGAGACAGGAACTGACTCTCTTTAGCTCTGACTGAGAGCTGACCTTTGGAGACACCACAATGTCTTGAGTTCTGCAAGCCACACAGCAGAGCTGATTGCAAGACACCCAATAAGACTTCTAAACCTGGATGCTGATATTTTTCTGTGCACGCACGGGTGCGGATCCAGGAGAGCAGAGAAGCTTACTCTACAGCTGATAAACAGATAAGACTTTCATTATTAAGAGACTGCTTATATCTGCTTATTTTCATGCTATGTGTTTGAGATGGGAGAAATGCTTAACTAATGGAGATGTGAACTAATTGCAAGGATTTCACTAGAAATACTCCCAAGTGAATGGAAGCTTTGTTCCCCCCTGTGTTTGGATAATGTCCTGATGAAAAGGACAAGACACAATAAAGCCTATTATAATTTCACATTATAACGACTCCAATTGTGTACCTCTGTGAACGTTTGTCTACATTTGGTGTCAGAAGTGGGATAAGAGGTGTCTTTGTAGTTAAAAAGGACAGGAGATTTTTATGTGAAATTTTTTTTTTAATGCAATTGTGTACCTCTGTTAACGTCGTCTACACAGCCCCTGAACCAATCAATGGCCTGGTCGCCCACGCCGCCGCAAAGCGAAATACAACTTTCGCTAGCGGCGACGGGTGACGTCGCAGGCACTATATGCGAGGCCTTAGACATATTTGTATTTACATTGTATACCGTTTAATAAAGGTTTTTTTTTTCATGTGATTTTGATTACATCAGGCGGGGGGGCCCGAGAAATTTCATGGATAAAAAGGGGGGCTCGGCATAAAAAGTTTGCTCACCCCTGGTATATGGCACAGCACCCGAAACCCAACTTGGCAAACTTGGTACCCTCTACAAATCAATATGCCGTTTTGTCCTCCAGTGCAACTACAGCACACATCACTGCTAAATGCTCAAAGAACTAGATTGGCCATCACTTAAGTAACTACTCCCAGCTCCAAAAATAGCAATATGGGGACTCTGAACTATGTTCAGAGAAACCCAGAACGTAATAATAGAGTATAGTTAGAAAAATACAATGAGGATCTAAATCCGTAACACAGCAGGTACTGCTGCGGCAGCTTTTATTCTTACTAATCACCGGCTTGTACCTGGCATGTTCCTGGAATGCCACACTGTTCACCCGGAGCATGCCGGGCTCCTTTTGCTTTCCCAGCCAGGCGCATGCCCAGATGACGCGCGGTTGATGTGTTAATTGATAATGGTTCAGGATTTACTAGGCTGCAATGCTTCGCGTGTCCGCCAGATGGCATAAATTCATGAATTCTAATGCAGTATATATATGTATATGTACAGTGTTCGACAAACCTATACATTTGCTCGCCCCGGGCGAGTGGATTTAACCCCCGGCGAGTAAATATTGGCCCAAGCAGCACACGTTTGGTACTAGGTGGCGAGTAGATTTTTTTGTGTGGCGAGTAGATTTTTTGGTGATTTGTCAACCACTGTATATGTATATATATATAAATTTATATAATATATACTGTATAACCATAACCCCTATAACCCCTAATATACAGTACTGTACACATACAGTACTGTATATGCACATCAATGATACTGTAGGCCGGCGGGGGCGAGATGTGTTTGCAGCAGAGAGAGAACCTCTGCTCTCTCTGCGCAAACATCGGCACATTAAAAATTATTTAAAATACATTTTTATTCATAGTGTAGATGTGCAGGGGGTCTCCGGAGCTGAACCGCATTGGTTTCAGGTCCGGGAACCCCTTCTCCCCGAGATACAGCCCCCTTTATGAGGTGCCGGTATACCTCTGCATTTAAAGGTCCCGATCACGTGACCGTGACATGTAAACAAAGCAGAGGGATACCGGCACCCCCTAAAGGGGCCTGTATCTCGGGAAGCAGGGGGTCCCCGGACTTAAAACAAAAACGTTTCTGCTCCGGATACCCTCTGCACATGTACAGTATAAATAAAACACATATATAAATAAACACTCGTTCCTTACCTTAGCGGCTATGTGCTATGGTAACGAAGCAGCATTTCTGTATTTTAATAATATTGTACAGTGAGCAGGGGGTTCCCTGAGCCAGAAATTAATGCTCAGGGGACCCCCTGCTCCTGCACAATATTATTAAAAATACAGAAATGCTGCTTCATTACCATAGCTGATAGCCGCTAAGGCAATGAAGGGGTTAACCCACCGTGCCAGCTTTATTGTGGGTAGCGGGGGTGGGTGAAGGGGGTATTTGGCCCTTGGTGTGAGTTTAGGACTTGCGGGGGGGTTGCGGGTGCACTTAACCCCTTCACGGCCGTAGCAGTTAATACCGCTACGGTCATGAAGGGGTTAACCCCTCCCGCTACCCCCTCGCAAGCCCTAAACAACCATCATTGGGGCTAATACCCCCTTCACCCACTCCCGCTACCCACAATAAAAAAACCTCACACACAGCAGCCACCCAAAAAATAAATAAATAAATCTAAATAAATAAATGAATATAAATAAATACATTTAAAATACATTTTTATTCATAGTGTAGATGTGCAGGGGGTCTTCGGAGCTGAACCGCGTTGGTTTCAAGTCCGGGGACCCCCTGCTCCCCGAGATACAGCCCACTTTATGAGGTGCCGGTATCCCTCAGCTTTTAAAGGTCCCGATCACGTGACCGCGGCCTGTAAACCAAGCAGAGGGATACCGGCACCCCCTAAAGGGCCTGTATCTCGGGGAGCAGGGGGTCCCCAGACCTAAAACCAAAGCGGTTCAGCTCCGGAGACCCTCTGCACATCTACACTATGAATAAAATTGTATTTTAAATGTATTTATTTATATTATTATTTATTTATTTATTTAGATTTATTTATTAATTGTGCTGCTGCTGTGTGTGAATTTTTTTTATTGTGGGTAGTGGGGGTGGGTGAAGGGGGTATTAGCACCAACGGTGGTTGTTTAGGGCTTGCGGGGGGTTAGCGGGTGCACGTAACCCCTTCACGACCGTAGCGGTATTAACTGCTACGGTCGTGAAGGGGTTAAGTGCACCCGCAACCCCCCCCCCGCAAGTCCTAAACTCACACCAAGGGCCAAACACCCCCTTCACCCACCCCCGCTACCCACAATAAAAAAAATTCACGCACAGCAGCCCCACAATTAATAAATAAATCTAAATAAATACATGAAGATAAATAAATATATATCTACTGTATATATATAGTATACAGTATATATATATACAGTATATATATGTATAGGGATTGTTATTGTACTCTGTATAAATATATATATATATATATATATATATATATATATATATATATACACAGTATATACACACACATGATGAACCAATATACAAATAAATGTAGAAGGGTTATCAAAACCATACTGTCCTACAAATAACACTTCTCCATACAGACACACTACATTACAATGAATTTCCTTTAATAATCCTAACTGATTTTACAATCTAAATCTTAACATGACAAAGAAAAACCTGACATTCCAATCCATACATTGCATTTACATTGTATAAATGATGCATACAATCTATGCACCATATACATTCTGCAAATGAATGTGAACAATATCATTGCAAGCAAAATACATCAACTATTTTAACCAATCAAGTAAACAAAAATCAATATATACTGTAAGTACCAACCAGAAAACACAATTTAAAACCAAAGCTAACCCTTACAATACCAAGGATTACATCTATCTAATTGTAAAAAACATTATACATTATACACACATTGAAGCATTGCAATAAACAACATACAGTACAGTACATCCCCTGTATCTCCCTGCCTTGAGTGTAATCTGTTTAAAGCCCCCTCCCCCCTAATGTTTCTGTTAAATCTCTCTGCCTTGAGTGTAATCTGTTTAAAGCCCCCTCCCCCCTAATGTTTCTGTTAAATCTCTCTGCCTGTGTTGCTGTGAGTGCAGTTTATGTAAATGTGGGGAGGGGGAGTGGGTTATAACCCCACCTCCTTGACTGTGATCTGTATAAAGCCCCCTCCCCCTAATGTTTCTGTTAAATCTCCCTGCCTGTATTGCTGTGAGTGCAGTGTATGTAAATGTGGGGAGGGGGGGACCCGATGTGCATACTGTGAGGTCTAACCACCCTCACCCCCTACCCACATACAGTTACCCCCCCCCCCCCATCCTGGCCATGGCCCCTCCGCTTCTGCAAAACAGACACAAAAATTAAAACATCCAAAGTAATGTCCCCTAACCCCTTAATCACCATAGCGGTTATTAACCGCTACAGTCATTAAGGGATTAACCC